>NW_005370366.1:3227200-3248333 GCF_000412655.1 Myotis brandtii
CTATGTCTACACTGGAAGAACTGCTGTGCTGGAGACACCCTTATGGGGCAGGACTTGCTTCAGTGGGGCTTTGGTGCTCACTGAGTCTGCCTCTTGAGTGTGTCCCTTATGGATCTGAGGAGTTGTAATTGGATGGTCCCACTCTGATCACTGGGTACACTGGCTCTTGGATCTCCAAGCAGGTGCAACATCAGCCACTGCCTGAGGCCACCCAGCAGGAGCTACAGAGAGATCTGCAGATTCCTCCTCTTTGTTTGGGGTTTGGAAGTGCCCAGATGAGGCCCAGCTGTGAAGCAAGGTCGGCTGCTGCTGCTGAACCTTGGGCTTTCTTTTGGAAGCTTTGGAGCTCTCTGACGCAGCTGCAGTTTGACAGGTTTTTAGAGTGAGAAAGGCCAGGCCATTCATATGCAAAAGCTGATGCACACAGCTTGGGTGGGGCTGTAAATTGGGTGGGGCGGGGTCTCAGGGAATCACCAGGGCCGAGCAAACAGCAATGGTTGCCTGGCAGCCCTGCCCTGATAGGTCCCTGGGTCTCTGTGTCCCACGGCCCCGTGCAGGAACAATGACTGCTGCAGGCACCTTTGTGAGAAAGCCACCCTCATGTTACGGCCGGATGCCAGACAGTCCAGTTTCTCTCTGTATGAGTCTGGGTCCCCAGTTTCTTGCCCGTAATTGGAGTTCAGAGCAGTCAGGAACTTGTATCTCCCTCCCGATTGAAAAAACAACAGCGTACCCAGCTGCCAGCCCCTTTTGCGCAAGCCTCCGTACCTCTGCACTTCCGCACCTCTGCACCTCCTACCCTCTTCAATGTGCTTTTCTCTTTCCTTCTAGTTACAGAATTTCCACTCAGCTTGCCTTCCCGTGGTTCTGGATGATATTCATTTTGTCTTTTAGTTGTAGTTTTAATGTGGTTGTGCTCGACAGCAAGTTTAGGTATTTACCTATGCCGCCATCTTGGTTGTCAGTCAGCAATTGACATTTTTGATGCAAGTCTGATACTCTTGAGATCCCTTCCCTGTCCTTATAATTATAAAAGTATTCCGCTGATTAATGTTTGTATTCTCTTGGTCAGTGTATGAGATCAATTCACAAGTCTTAGGGTTCTATATGATTAAGGGATGATGTGGTACAATGAAAGGTATGTAGACTTTAGGCACAAACTAATTTTGCTGCCTGTATGCCAGGTGTATGCCATAGGAAAGTTATCTGATAACAGAATAGTTTACTCATCTGCAAAATGGGGTCATAATATATTTAAGATATGCATTATAAGGTACATTTTAAGGTAGTTTTGATGAGCCTGGTACAATATATCTATAAATGGTAGTTATTATTATATTAGATGTGGGATGAAATTGATAGACAAAAAAGTAGAACTCAAGTTATGAGGAGTTAAATAAAGGGGAGATATAAAATAAGACTTACTGAGCACCTTAGCTTCAGAGCCTTTCATACTACTAGATGATTTTAAAAAATGCAAATTTCATTGAATTGTAAATGATTGGATATACTATTTACTTTCTTCAATTTGTTCATTAAGACAGAAAAAACAGATTTTCTTTGGTGTATATTGTATGTTCTTTTTGTATTCCTTTGATTCTTAAGATCAATAAGTAAAAATCTGAAGAATATATCTCTGGGAAATATTGTCATGAGTTTTGTGTCTTATGAAATGAAGGTGATGCATTTTTATATAGTAACTAGTGGCCTGGTGCACGGATTTATGCACATTAAAAGGAAATTAATTAGAAGAAATATTTTAATATTGCTATTCGCCATTTCTCTGTAATAGAAGTGTCAGAGATGAAAGAAAATTAGCAAAACATGAAAATAACATAAATTGATTAATAATAACAACATGATATAACAACAAAGACATGATATAAAAACAACAAAAACATGATATAGAAACAACATTGATAAAAACAATGACTGATAAATTGATTAAACTTATTCTAATATCTCCCTGTATACCACATTAAGAGTAAAAACACTTTCAGAGCGCTTGACCAATTTCCCTTGTGATGAAGTATTTACAACTTTAACTTTAACGTGACACGCTCCTTGAACTCGAGAGAAAGCAACATATAACTGACCATGTTCGAAAACGGGTTCAGGTAGGAATATTCCTACTCTGTCTAGAGTTTATCCTTATGATTTATTTATTTATTTATTTATGTATTTATTTTTAAAAAATATATTTTATTGATTCTTTACAGAGAGGAAGGGAGAGAGATAGAGAGTTAGAAACATCGATGAGAGAGAAACATCGATCAGCTGCCTCCTGCACACTCCCCACAGGGGATGTGCCCGTAACCAAGATACATGCCCTTGACCGGAGTCTAACCTGGGACCTTTCAGTCCGCAGGCCGACGCTCTATCCACTGAGCCAAACCGGTTTCGGCTATCCTTATGATTTATTAATAGTCATCACAAATCCTGGCATCATGGGAAACTGTCTTCAAATTAATTTAAATGAGAGGCCAGTGTCAGAAGGGGACAAAGCAATTCTTGGAATCAGAACAACCTCTGATTCTGTTAATACTTCAGCTTTGATTATGTTAGGGCGCATGTGCGAGTCAACGTTTATTTTTAAATTGCCAGTGCACGTCATTTGTACTGGCCAGCTGGTTGGATGGACATATGGTTGGTCACTTAGCCTTTTATATATATAGATACTTAATATTGGAGAAATATTTCTTAGTACTTAGTACTTTGAATTTGTGGTCCCATTGGCTTATTGATACCAATATTGTATTTCTTTAGGTTAGGTCTTAATCATGGAACTGACACTCATCTAAAGAAGATTACTACTCTTTTTATTTTTATTTTTTTATATTATTGATTTTTACAGAGAGGAAGGGAGAGGGATAGAGAGTTAGAAACAGCGATGAGAGAAACATCGATCAGCTGCCTCCTGCACACTCCCCACTGGGTATGTGCCCGCAAACCAAGGTACATGCCCTTGACCAGAATCGAACCCGGGACCCTTGAGTCCGCAGGCTGACGCTCTATCCACTGAGCCAAACCAGTTAGAGCAAGATTACTACTCTTTTTAAAACCCTCCACTTATTTCATCATCTTTAAACACTAGGGAGGATTTGGTATTAAAAACTAGGTCATAGATTTGGAATACCAAGTATCATAAAAATAAATGAATGTTTGTTTCCAAATTAACATATGCTGTGCAAGTTTACTTTTGCTCTCCTAGTTTTTAAACTATGTGTGGAGAAGCAAGTGTGGGTTGCTTTAGCTTCTTTGGTTAAGGGTTAAAAAGGGATAGGATATTATAACCTTTTATTTTTAAAATATATTTTTATTAATTTCGGAGAGAAAGGGAGAGGGAGAGAGAGATAGAAAAGTCAATAATGAGAGAGAATCATTGATTGGCTGCCTCCTGCATGCCTCCCACTGGGGACTGAGCCAGCAATCCTTGTATGTGCCCTTGACCGGAATCAAACCCAAGACCCTTCAGTGCACAGGCTGACACTCTCTACTGAGCCAAATGACCTAGGGCCGTGGTCGGCAAACTCATTAGTCAACAGAGCCAAATATCAACAGTACAACGATTGAAATTTCTTTTGAGAGCCAAATTTTTTAAACTTAAACTATATAGGTAGGTACATTGTTACTAACTTAATTAGAGTACTCCTAAGGCTGAGGAAGAGCCACACTCAAGAGGCCAAAGAGCCGCATGTGGCTCGCGAGCCGCAGTTTGTGCCGACCACAGACCTAGGGCAATAACCTTTTATTAGGTACTGAGATCAGTCCATGTTATTAGTTACAAGAAGCCCAGTGCCCAACATTTGTGCACTGGTGGGGGGTCAGTCTCTCAGCCTGGCCTGTGCCCTCTTGCAGTCCGGGACCCTGAGGGATCCCTTGTGCTACCGGGTAGGCGGAAGAGGCTCCCACCACCGCTGCCGTGCTTGCCAGCCATGAACCCAGCTTCTGGCTGAGTGGCGCTCGCCTTGTGGGAGTGCACTGACCACCAGGGGTCAGGTCCTGCGTTGAGCGTCTGCTCCCTGGTTGGTCAGTGCACATAATAGTGACTGGTCGTTCTGCCGTTCGGTTGATTTGCATATTTGCCTTTTATTATATAGGATTATATAGGATATAGATTGAATATAGAAGTAATAAAAAATCATGACCAAAAGCAGGGAAAAATATTTTTATTTTTCTTGTTTCATATTTGAGGAAATTACCCTAATTTCCTATCTTATAATAGGGAAACAGGCTCAAGTGTTAAGTGGTTGTCCTTTAGCACATTGGAAGTGAAGGAGGGATAGGATTCAGTTAGGAAGGGGTACAGTTGAGGGGTTAGCAGCAATAAGAACATAGGTCTTTGCCCTCATGGAACGTACAGTCTAATGGGGGATACAGATTAGAAGAAAGCATGATTATAAATTGAGTGAATGTAGCTGAGGAAGTGTGAGCGATGCTGTGAGTTTATGACAAGAGAGATCTAATGTAGACCAGGGATGGCTTAGTAAAGTGTTTGAGAGGAAGGGATTTCAAGGGAGTGACATTTAGGCTGAGACTAGAAAGAAGTTCAGGAAAGAACATTTCAGGCTGAGAAAGAGTATGTACAAAGGGCTTCTGAGATTAGGAGGACCCTTCCACGAACTAAAAGAAGGCTTTTGCTAAACACAGATGCTTAATGAGCAAGGTGCAGAAGAGTGATCCTTAGGTGGAGCCTAGCATATAGTCAGGGGTTACATCAGGCAGGAATCTTATGGGTCAGGGGAAGAATCTTACGTTTTCTCCTATGTACTAGGTGTACCAGTTAATAATGGCGGATTTTGTAATCAAAGAAAACACAATAGTTTCAAAAGAAACATCAGAAGTGATTTATTCAAAGTAATGTCCATCGCTAGCTACAGATTTTCCCCATCTTTCAGGTAATTTGTGGATACTGTCCCAATAGAACTTTTCTTGTTTTGAGGCAAACCATTCAGAGGTCCAATTTTCCACTTCTTCGAATGTTTTGAAGTACTGCTCAGAAAGTGCGTGTGCCATCGATCAGAAGAAGTGGTAATCTGAAGGAGCAAGGTCTGGTGAATATAGCAGGTGGGTTAATACTTCCCAGGCAAGATCTTTTAACATATCTCCAGCTGGTTTTGAAGTGTGTGATGGTACATCATCATGAAGCAAAATTACTTTGCCGTATCTTCTGGCACATTCTGGTCATTTCACGATCAAAGCGTGGTTCAAATTGATTATGTGTTGTCAGTAGTGATTAGTATTAATGGTTTCACCTGGTTTTAGAAGCTCATAATACACCACACCTTCCTGATCCCACCAAACGCATAGCATAGTCTTCTTTGCCAAGCGATTTGGCCTTGTAGTCGATGTTGATGGTTGACCTGGATCAACCCATGATTTTGTGCATTTGGGATTCTCAAAATAAATCCATTTTTCATCGCCAGTCACAATTCGATGCAAAAAAGACTTTGTTTTGTGCTGTTGAAGCAACATTTTACTGATGACTTTTTGGTTTTCCATTTGTCTTTCGTTCAATTGATGTGGCACCCATTTTCCTTCCTTTAAAATTTTCCCCATTGCTTGTAAACAATCAGAAATTGTTTGCTGAGCAACGTTTAATCTTTCTGCAAGTTGTTTTTGAGTTTGACATGCATTTTTATCCAATAATGCTTAAAATTGTTGGTCTTCAAACTTTTTCGGTTGACCTGTACCTTCTTTGTCTTTCACATTGAAATAATCACTTTTAAAGCTTTTAAGCCAGGGTTCACAGTATCTTGAGATGGAGCATGTTCACCATAAGCTTCTCGAAAGTATATGATAACTTTTTCTTCAAAATAAAGTAATGAATTGAAACTTTCGCAAATGCTCTTTTTTTGGCACGAAATTCGACATTTTTTTAAAAATATATTTTATTGATTTTTTACAGAGAGGAAGGGAGAGAGATAGAGAGTTAGAAATATCGATGATTTCTTCAAAATAAAGTAATGAATTAAAACTTCCTGCAAATGCTCTTTTTTGGTGGAGAAATTCGACATTTTTAAGCATAAAAATATCTATGATGTTAACACCTTCAGAAAATTTGACATATGAAGTTTTGAAGCTTGCTGTCAATACAACAAAATAGCATACATATCAAATCGCATATATATCAACATATTTGTAACTCCATCTATTGAAAAAAATCCGCATTATTAACTGGTACACCTAGTACACTGGAAAGCCATGTGAAAAGTAATTGGGGAATCTTAAAAAAGTAATCCAGCAGAAAAATAATAATTTCAAGGGCTAGAGGGGTGTCAGAAGATATAAAAGTGGCCAGTTTCAAGATTTATTTTGGAAGTAGAATAGAGTCTTGGGATGGATGACAAGGCTGCAGATGAAGAGAGGAGAAGAAATTAAGAATGAACTCCAGTCCGGCTGCCGTGGATCGGTGGTTGAGCATCTATCTATGAACCAGGGTGTTAAGGTTCCATTCCTGGTCAGGGCACATGCCCGGGTTGTGGGCTGGATCCTTAGAGTGGGGCATGCAGGAGGCAGCCCATTGATTATTCTCATCATTTATATTTCTCTCTTTCTCTCCTCCCTTCGTCTCTGAAATAAATAGAAAATATATTTAAAAAAGTTAAAATTACTTGAAAATACCTTGGTGTTAAATTTTGGTCCTATGAGAAAAGAGATTATTTCTTACCCCTAGAAATTCTACACCCTAGAGATAACCTGAATGAATTAATTGGCTTATTTATTTATTTATTAGATCAAAAAGGATTTTTGTTTAGACTCTATCATAACCCTTAAGTAGTTTTTTAGAATGTTCATTACTTGATTCCTAGCTTCTAAAGCCCTTAGTAGCCTTGTTTCAAATATGTGATAAAAGTATGTTAAGAAAATTTTATAAGTAGACTATATGCAATACTAGGAAATAATCTGTTATGTCATCTTTCACTGGTCCCCTGGTCCTTTTCTTCACTTCTCCAGAGATTAGTAGTATTATCAATTTAGCATGTATTACTGCAAATCCTTTTCTGTTGATATACTATCATGTACCCATAAGAATTTTATAGTAAATTTGTGTGTCCATTTAAAAAATATGTATACTATATGTATTTTTCTACTGCTTTTTTCACTTAGCTGTATGTCTTAGATATTTTTCGGAGTTAGTACATAAAGATCTACGTCCTTTTTTTTTAAACTGTTGTGTGACATTTCATGGTATGGATGTAACACAGTTTAGACATTTTATTGATGAAGTAGGGGCCCAGTGCATGAATTCGTGCACCTTGAAAGGAACTAGGCTGCAAGGCTGTGGTAGGCACAGGGGCGGGTCTTGGCACATCCTCCATGACCCCGCCTGGCTCCTCCTGCTGTGGCCCCCCGGCCCCTGTCTGCCGGGCCCCTGTCTGCCGGCAGCTCTGCTCCTTCTGCTGCTGCTCTCATGTGCTGACAGCGCCGGCCTCGCTTGAACCCGCTGACAGCATGGAATGATTGGGGCTGGCGCCAGCAGTGGGTACGAGCAGCGGCTGCTGCCCTGGTTGTCCTTCAGGAGCAGGGGGAGGTGTAGAAGCCCTCAGGGGTGATCAGGGCCTGCAGCAGCTGCTCACACCCGCTGATGGAGTAGAGTGATCAGGACCGGCACCGGGCGCCAGCAGCGGGTGTGAGCGCCAGGTGGGACTTCAGCACACAGGAGCAAAGAATTTTCAGTAACTACCAGTGGCTCACCCCGATGACAGCGACTGGCGCCTCCACTCATCTGCTCCACCATCTCACCTCGGCCAATGCCCTCCATGTTCCGCACACACCCTCTGGTGGAAAGTGCTCATCATAGCTACCGGTTGTTTGGTTGTTTCAGTTGTTCCACCATTCGGCTATTTACATATTAGCCTTTTATTATATAGGAGTAGTGGCCTGGTGCATGAAATTCGTGCACGGGGGTTGGGTGTCCCTCAGCCTGGCCTGCACTCTCTCCAATCTGGGACCCCTCAGGGATCGGGCCTAAACTGGAGTCGGACATCCCTCTCGCAATCTGGGACTGCTGGCTCCTAATCGCTCACCTGCCTGCTTGCCTGATTGCCCCTAACCATTCTGCCTGCCGGCAGAATGTATGGCATACATTCTTTCTGATTGGTGTTTTGGGTTTCTTAGGAATATATTCCTAGAAGTGGGATCTCTGGGTCAAATGGCAGTTCCATATTTAATTTTTTGAGGACACTCATACTATTATTTTCCATGGCTGCACCAGTCTGCATTTCCACCAGCAGTGTTCTAGGGTTCCCTTTTCTCCACATCCTCACCAGCACTTGTCATTTCTTGATTTGTTGATGATAGCCATTCTGACAGTGTGAGGTGATACCTCATTGTCGTTTGAATTGGCTTCTCTCTGATGATCAGTACTTTAAGCATTTTTTCATATGTCTTGGCCATCTGTATGTGCTCTTTGGAGAAGTGTCTATTTAGGTCCTTTGCCCATTTTTTAATTGGATTGTTTGCTTTCCGTTTGTTAACTTGTATGAGTTCCTTATATATTTTGGATATTGACATTTATTAGGTGTATCATTGCGAAATATGTTCTCAATGAAACCTCAATCAGATTGTTATGTTAGTTTTGTTTTGTTGATGGTTTCTTTTGCTGTGTAGAAGCTTTTTATTTTGATGTAGTACCATTTGTTTATTTTCTCCTTAGTTTTCATTGCCCTAGGACTGTGGTCGGCAAACTGCGGCTCGCGAGCCACATGCGGCTCTTTGGCCCCGTGAGTGTGGCTCTTTATAAGCCTTAGGAGTACCCTAATTAAGTTAATAACAATGTACCTACCTATATAATTTAAGTTTAAAAAATTTGGCTCTCAAAAGAAATTTCAATTGTTGTACTGTTGATATTTGGCTCTGTTGACTAATGAGTTTGCCGACCACTGCCCTAGGAGATGTATCTGTATACATATTTCTATGAGAGATGTCTGAGATTTTGCTGCCTATGGTTTCTTTTAGGATTTTTATGGTTTCATGACTTACATTTAAGTCTTTAATCCATTTTGAGTTTATTCTTGTGTATGGTGTAAGTTTGTGGGCTAGTTTCCTTTTTTTTTGCATGTATCTGTCTAATTTTCCCAACATCATTTATTAAGGAGAATGTCTTGACTCCATGGTATGCTCTTGCATCCTTTGTCAAATATTTATCAAGTATAATGTTTTGGATCGATTTCTGGGTTCTCTGTTCTGTTCCATTGATCTATATGCCTGTTCTTGTTCCAGTACAAGGCTATTTTGATTATAGTGGCTTTGTAGTACTAGTATAACTTGAAATCTGGTATTGTGATTCCTCCAACTTTGTTCTTCTTTCTCAAGATTGCTGTAGCTATTTGGGGTCTTTTTTGGTTCCATATAAATTTTTGGAGTATTTGTTCTAGATCTGTGAAATATACTGTTGTTATTTTAATAGGGATTGTATTGAATCTGTAGATTGCCTTGGGTAGTATGGACATTTTGATGATATTAATTCTACCAATACATGAATATGGTATATTCCTCCACGTGTTTATATCTTCTTCTGTCTCTTTTTTCCTACGTCCTGTAATTTTCCGACTGAAGATCTTTTGCCTCCTGGGTAAGTTTATTCCTAAGTATTTTAATTTTTTTTTGTTGCAGTGGTCAATGGGATTGCTTGTTTAGTTTCTCTTTCTGAGAATTTATTATTGGTGTATAAAAACTCTATCAATTTTTGGGTGTTGATTTTGTATCCTGCTACATTGCCAAATTCTTTTATTAAATCTAGTAGTTTTTTGGTGGAGTCTTTAGAGGTTTCTATGTACAATATCATGTCATCTGCGAATAATGTGAGTTTTACTTCCTCCTTTCCAATAATGATGCCTTTTATATCTTCTTGTTGTCTGATTGCTGTGGCTAGGACTTCCAGTACTATGTTGAATAAGAGTTGTGAAAGAGAACATCCCTGTCTTATTCCTGCTGTTAGGGGAAATGGTTTTAGATTTTGCCCATTGAGTATGATGGTTGGAGTTTTAATTATGATGTTTCTGAGCATGGGCCTATTTTGGTTCTTCTTGCTAGGGACTCTCTGTGCTTCCTGAACTTGTGTGACTGTCCTTCACCAGGTTAGGGAAGTTTTCTGCCATTATTTCTTCAAACACCTTCTCTTGCTCTGTTTCTTCCCCTTTTGGCTCCCCTGTTATGTGAGTATTATTATGTTTCAGGTTTCCCCACAACTACCTTACGCTGTCCTCCTGTTTTTTAATTGTTTTTTCCTTTTGGTTCTCTGATTGAGTGATTTTTTTTTCAACCCTGTCTTTCTTTCTTTTTTTTTTTTTTAATATATTTTATTGATTTTTTACAGAGAAGAAGGGAGAGGGATAGAGAGTTAGAGACATCGATGAGACAGATCGATCAGCTGCCTCCTGCACGCCCCCTACTGGGGATGTGCCCACAACCAAGGTACATGCCCTTGACCGGAATCGAACCCGGGACCCCTCAGTTCGCAGGCCGACGCTCTATCCACTGAGCCAAACCGGTTCGGCTTCAACCCTGTCTTTCAATTCACTGATTCAATCCTTAGCTTTCCCCTTATCTGCTGTGTATTCCTTCCAATGTGTTGTTTATTAGTACTATATCATTCTTTATTTCCGACTGTTCTTTTTTCATAGTTATTGATCTCTTATGCTGTTTAATATCTTTACCATTATTGTCTGAACTCTAAATCAGATTAATTTCTTCATTTCATTTATCTCTTTTGGAGAATTCTCTTATTTTCATTTGGGGTTTTTTTCTTTGGCTCCCCATTTTGGGTGTCTGTGTGTTAGATAGATCTGCTACGACTTATAATTTCTAGTGCAGGGTAATGTCAGACACTTTCTGATTGGTTCTGCCTACCTTGTTTGGGGCTATCAGCAATCCACAGCTTGTGGCTCCCTCTGCCTTGGCTTGATGCCTTTGGAAAGGACCAAGATGTGCACCAGCATCTTCTTTTTCTGGGTCCATCCAGGCCCAGAAGGAGATCAGGCAAAGACTCAAAGCCTTCAGAGATCCACCTCTGCCTACATCTGATTGTTATAAGTCTTGATTCGCCTTAGTCTATAGACCTCAGGTTGGGGCAAGAGTTCTTCCAACAGGGTGTTGGGATTGCCTTTCCTACAGGCCAAAACCACCTGGATAGCAAAGGTCTGCCTGAGAAAGATGTCTTCTGCAACTCAAGGGAATGACCCATCACAGGAAACCCAGGTGTCTGCCTTCTGAGCTCTAACTCTAGAGCCCCCAATCCTGGACTCTCCTTACACAGCTTTAGTCCACTCTGCCCTCCCTTTGCCGCGGAGCCCAAGGTGAATGGCTGCACAGGAAATTTTATGCGTTGGCCCTTTAAGAGGATGCCTGCATTTCCAGTTGTCTCTCACTGGCAGACAGCATTCCTGTTGCTTTTCTCAGCCAGGTCTTATGTAGGTACCTTTGTTCTGGTTCTGTGTGTTGGGGAGGCCAGCTTGGGGTTTAGATCCCAGAGTTCTCTGTGGCAATGCCCCTCAGCTGATATATCTCTTTAGACCAGCGGTTCTCAACCTGTGGGTCGCGACCCCTTTGGGGGTCAAACTACCCTTTCACAGGGGTCGCCTAAATACATCTTGCATATCAGATATTTACATTACAATTCATAACAGTAGCAAAATTACAATTATGAAGTAGCAACGAAAATAATTTTATGGTTGGGGGTCACCACAACATGAAGAACTGTATTAAAGGGTCGCGGCATTAGGAAGGTTGAGAACCACTGCTCTAGACCTTCAGCTGCTGTCTGTGGGAGTCCGGCCACCCTTTCGAGACTCTGCACTTCTTGCCAGTCTCTGTTCAGTCTTAATTTCCCATTTTTGGTTATGAGGGTTTTTTCCAGTTAGCCTTCATTTTTCAGGGTTTTTTCCAGCTAGCCTTCAGTTCAGTTTGGTCCTGGGAAAGAGTCAGTGTAGCTTCCACTTATTCTGCCACTATTCGATATTGTCTAAAATACATTTTTTTTTCCACAAGGGATAAATAGAACTTTATTTTAAATAAACATCTGCACTCTGTACACAGCCCTCAGAGCGGGGCTCAGTCGTCGGCCCTAAAATACATTTTTATTGATGCCAGAGAAGAAGGGAGTTGGATAGAGATTTAAAAACATCCTATATAATAAAAGCCTAATATGCAAATTGTCCCCTCAACTGGGAGTTCGACTGCTTGCTGTGACATGTGCTAACCACCAGGGGGTGTCCTGGAACATGGCGGGCATCGGCAGTGTGGCGCTTGCTGCGGGAGGCAGTGGAGGCGCTGCAGGTGCTGCCGGTCCCAATGTGCCCCAACGAGAGTGGGACCTTGGCGGATGGTAAGGCAGGTGAGCGGGCGGTGCCAGGCCAAGGTGGGTGCAAATGGGGGCCCGATCGCCCCGCCGATTATCCCGCAGATGGCGAAGAGCATCCGGCAGGCCCTGATTGCCTGATTGGGGCCAGGCTTCGGGCTGGGACGGGGAACTGGGGGTGAGTGGTGGCAACCAACCTCCTGTGGCACCTGGGCAGGGGGCTGAGACCTCTTGCCAGCTACCTGGGGACGGGGTGATGGGGACAGAGGTGGGGTGAGAATGTGGGGTGTCCGCTGAGCTCACTTTCACTACTCCTGCTACCCTCCTCTGGGACACCAGGGCTCACACGCTGGGGAAGCCTTTGTGCTCAGGTGCCAGAGGCCGGTTAGGAGGCCGCCCCGCACCCGCATGGCCTCTTCCGGGTGAGTCGGGCCGCAGCCCCTGGGACCACAGGGGCTGGTTGGGCTCCCAGTGGGTTTGTGCAGGAGCCGGTTTGCGAGGCCGGCCGGGAGAGAGCGCACCACTGCCCACCCGGCTTCCATGCGGCGCTGCTGGGCAGTGCACAGGCCCACGCTGTGCCGTGGCCCGCGACATCTGGCTGCACTCACTGTGTGTGTCTCCGTGTGGGGACTTGGGTGCCATGACTCAGGCAGAGGGGGAGCGCGTGGGGGCCCGGGGACCCAGGTGCTGCTCAGGACCCAGAGGTCAGCTGGGACCTGCCCTTCCATGCCAGACGCTCGCTATTTGATCGCTGGCCAGGCCTAGGGACTGCACCCGTTCAGAATTTTGTGCACCGGGCCTCTAATTAATGATAACAGAGAATCATTGATTGGCTAACTTCTGTATGACCCCAGGGGGGATTTAGCCGGAAACCCAGGCATGTGCCCTTATTGGGAATTGAACCATGACCTCCTGATTTATAGGTTGACACTCAATCACTGACCCAAACCAGCCCGTCTTCGGTTTCTTTCTTTCTTTCTTTTTTTTTTTTTTTCAGTGTCTTAATTTTCTGAGGTCAGGTCTTTTGCCTCCTTGGTTAAAATTATTTATTCCTAGTTATTTTTTATTGTAATTGTAAATCAGATTGTTATGTTAGTTTCCTTTTGTGATTGTTCATTATTGGTGTATAAAAATGCAGCTGGTTTCTGAATATTTATTTTATATCTTGCCAAATTATTGCATTCATTTATCTGTACTAAAAGTTTTTTTTTGGTGGAATCATTAGTGTTCTCTATATACAGCATTATGTCATCTGCAAATAAAGAAAGTTTTACTTCCTCCATTCCAATTTGTATGCCTTTTATTTATTTTTCTTGTCTGTTTGCTGTATAGTACTATGCTGAATAAGAGTGGTAAAAGCGGACATCCTTGTCTTGTTCTTGATCTTAATGGAAACTCTTTTAGTTTTTCCCCATTCACTATGATATTGGCTGTGAGTTTGTGATACGGCTTTTATTATGTTGAGGTATGTTCCAACTTTGCTGAGAGTTTTCATCATAAGTGGGTGCTTGTTTTGTCAGATGCTTTTTCTGCATCTATTGATATGACCATATGCTTTTTATCTTTTTAAAAAAATATTTTTATTAATTTCAGAGAGGAAGGGAGAGGGAGAGAGAGAGAGAGAAACATCAATGATGAGAGAGAATCATTGATCGGCTGCCTCCTGCACGCCCCCTACTGGGGATCGAGCCTGCAACCAGGGCATATGCCTTAGACTGGAATTGAATCCAGAATCCTTGAGTCCGCAGGCTGATGCACTATCCACTGAGCCAAACCAGCTAGGGCCATATGCTTTTTATCTTTCATTGTGTTTATGTGGTGTGTGACATTAATGGACTTGTGGAGATTGTACCAACCATGATAACAGCAATAAATTTCTCTTGTTCATGGTGTATGATCTTTTTAATATATTGCTGAATTTTGTTTGCAAATATTTTGTTGAAGTTTTCTGTATCTATGTTCATTACGCATATTTGCCTTTCATTTCCCTTTTTTTGTAGTGTTTTTGTTTGGTTTTGCAATCAGTATAATGATGGATTTGTATAATGAGTGGGAGTCTTCCATCCTCTTGAATTTTCTTTTATCCTCATGAGAGGATTTTTTTGGTATAGATTTTTAGAGAGATGGAGATGGAGAGAAAAGAGTGAGAGAGAGAAACATCAATGTGGGAGATAAACATTGATGGGTTGTCTCACTCCTATACATTCCCCAGCAGGAAATTGAACCTGCAACCTTTTGGTGTACATGATGACACTCCAACCCACTGAGCATGCCAGCCAAGGGTTTAGTTTTTGGAATATATTCAGGATGGGTGTCATTCTTTTTTGAATCTTTGGTAAATTAATCTGTGAAACCATCTGGTCCAGGACTGGTGTTTGTTTCGAGTTTTTGTACTACTATGTTTATTTCATTGGTTGGTATTGGTCTGTTCAGATTTTCTTTTTGTTGAAGATTGTATGTTTCTAGGAAATTACTCATTTCTTTCAGATTGTGTAACTTGTTGGCATATAGTAGTTCATAAAATCCTTTGTATTTTCGTTGTGTCTGTTGTCACTTACCGTCTTTCATTTTTGGTTTTATTTATGTGTGTCCTATCTCTTTTGTTCTTGATGAGTTATTGTTAAAGTTTTATCAATCCTGTTTATCTTTTACAGAACCAGCTCTTGGTTTTATTGAACTTTTATAATTTTTTTAAGGCTCTATTTTGTTTATTTCTTCTGTCACCTTTATTATTTCCTTTCTTCTACTTGTTCCTTTTGTTGTAAGGTTAGGTTTTCCTTGTGGTAGGCCTGTATTGTCTGAATTTCACTCTAGGTACTGCTTTTGCTGTGTCCCTTAGATTTGGGATTGTTGTGTTTTCATTTTAATTTGTCTTAAGGTGTGTTTTGATTTCTTCCTTGATCTCATTGTTAACACATTTATTGTTTAGTAGAATATCATTTAGGCACCATGTGTTTGTGTGTTTTTCAGTTTTTTTAATTTATAATTAAAAATTTTTTTTTACTGATTTTTTAATATATTTTTTATTTTTTTTAGAGAGCAAGGAAGGGAGAGGGAGAGAAACATCAGTCAACTGCCTCCTCCACGCTCTCCACTGGGGATTGAGCCTGGAAGCTGGGCATGTGCCCTGACCAGTAATTGAATCAGTGACCTCTTACTGCATGGGACGATGCTCAAACAACTGAGCCATACCGACTTGGTCTGTTTTTATCATTTAATTGATTCATAGTTTCATATCATTGTAGTCAGCGAAGATGCTTGAAAATGATTTCAATCTTCTTAAATCTATTGATTTATTTTGTGACCTCACATGTGGTTGGTTTATCCTAGAAAATGTTCCATGTGCACTTGAAAAAAAAGTTCATTTTGCTGCTCTGTCGTGACATGCTCTAAAACTATCAGTTAAATTCATCTGGTTTCATTGCTTCTTGGCTTTTTGGCTAAAGTAAAGTGTAAATTGATCTGTTGTTATGTGTCATTTAAGGCTGCTGTACCCTTTTGATTTTCATTTTGGAACATTATCCAGTGATTTCAGTGGGGTGTTAAAAAGTCCCCTATTATGAGTGTATTTCTGTCGACATCTTCTATATCCACTATTATTTCCTTCATATACTCAGGTGCTCTTGTGTTGGGTGCATAAATGTTTACGAGGGTTATATCAGTTTTTTAAAAAATATATTTTTATTGATTTCAGAGAGGAAGGAAGCAGGAGAGAGAGATAGAAACATCAATATGAGACAGTCATTGATTGGCTGCCTCCTGCACAAGCCACACTGGGGATTGAGTCCACAACTCGGGAATGTGCCCTGACTGGTTTACAGTCACTCAACTACTGAGCCATGCCGGCTGGGCGGGTTATGTTATCTTGATGTATTGATCTCTTTATCATGATGTAGTGTCCTTTTTTGTCTTTAATTATAGCCTTTATAGGAATTACTACCACCCAGGTATATTTGTTCATTTGCATGAAATCTGTTTTTTCAACCCTTTACTTTCAGCGCCTGCGTGCTTTTTGGTCTGGGGTTTCTCCCATGTAGACAGCATATATATGGGTCTTGTTTTCCTATCCATTCAGCAACACTATTTCTTTTGATTGGAGCTTTTATTTATTTTTATTTTTTATTTTAAATATATTTTTATTGATTTCAGAGAGGAAGGAAGCAGGAGAGAGAGATAGAAACATTAATGATTAGAGAGAATCATTGATTGGCTGCCTCCTGCATGCCCTCCACTGGGGATCAAGCCCGAAACCTGTCATATGCCCTGACCAGGAATCGAACCGGTGACCTCTTGGTTCCTGGGTCGACGCTCAACCGCTGAGCTACACTCGGCTGGGCTTTTGATTGGAGCTTTTAAATCATTTACATTTAAAGTGATTATTGGTTTGTAAGGATTTATTGTCATATTATTCTTTATAATTATTAAGTTCCTCTTTTTGTTTTTTTTTCTTAAGTCCCTTTAGCTTTTCTCATAATATTGTTTTGGTGGTATTGAATTCCTTTGGCTTTTTCTTGTCTGGGAAGCTCTTTATTTGTCTTTCAGTTTTCAATGATAGCCTTGCTTCGTAAGAGTAGACTTGTTTATAAGTCCTTGTTTTTCATCACTTTGAGTATTTTGTGCCAGTTTTTCTGGGGTCCCGTGTTCGATTCCAGTCAAGGGTAGTTGCAGGTCCTCTCCGGCTCAGGCCCTGATCAGGGCTCATGCAGGAGGCAACCAATAGATATGTTTCTCTCACATTGATGTTTCTCTCTGTCTTTCCCTTTCCCACTCTCCCTAAAACAAAAATTAATGGAAAAATATCCTCAAGTGAGGATTAACAACAACAAAAGATTCTCTCTTTGTCTTAAACATTTGCCATTTTAATTATGATGTGTCTTGGTGTGGGTCTCCTTCGGTTTATCTTGTTTGAGACTCTCTGAGCTTCCTGGGTTTGTATGTATTTTTCCTTCACCAGGTTAGGGAAATTTTCAGTTACTATATCTTTTTGTGTGAGGGGGTCACTATTCCTTCAAATAGTTTCTCAGTCTCTTGCTCTCTTTCTTCTCCCTCTGTCTCCCTTGTGATATGGATGGTGTTACACTTGGTGTTGTCACAGAGGTTCCTTAAACTGTTCTCATGTTTTAAAATGTTTTTTTTTCCTACTCTGATTTGATTGGCTATATTCTGCTAACTTGTCTTCCAATTCATGATTTAATCCTCTGTTTTATCTAACCTACTTTTGTTTTTTTAATCTTCACTTGAGGGTATTTTATCCATGGATTTTCTAAAAGTGGAAAGGAGGGTTGGACAAGTAGGGAGGGAGAGAAAGAGAGAAACATCGATGTGAGAGAAACACATCTATTGGTTGTCTTTTGCACATTCCCTGACCAGGACCAGAGATAGAGTGTGCAACCCGGGAATGTGCCCTTGATCCTTTGGTGCACAGGTTGACGCTCTGACCCAGTGGTTGTCAACCTTCTGGCCCTTTAAATACAGTTCCTCATGTTGTGACCCAACTATAAAATTATTTTCATTGCTACTTCATAACTGTAATGTTGCTACTGTTATGAATCGTAATGTAAATATCTGCTATGCAGGATGGTCTTAGGCGACCCCTGTGAAAGGGTCGTTCGACCGCCAAAGGGGTCGCGACACACAGGTTGAGAACCGCTGCTCTAGAGTCTTGTGTAGTTCAGTACAGCCCTTTCACTACTTTTTGGTCAAGGAGGTGAAAGCTCTTTCTCCCCCTGATGCATGAGAATTCTGTGCCAATACGATGTCAGAAGATACACATATACAAATTGCTAAGTAAAACATTTGGAATATAACTACCTTTGAGAAAAGCATAGCAAAATTTATGTGCCCGAAACCCAGGTACATGCCCTTGACCGGAATCGAACCTGGGACCTTTCAGTTCGCAGGCCGACGCTCTATCCACTGAGTCAAACCGGTTTCGGCTACTTCAAAAAATTTTTAAATTTTTAAAATATTTTTATTTCAGAGAGGAAGGTGAGGAAGAGAAAAAAACATCTTAACTATAGATATAAAAGGCTAATATGCTGTGTCCGACTGGTTGCTATGACGCACACTTACCACCAGGGGCAAGGTGTTCAACGCAGGAGCTGCTGTGACGCGCACTGGCCATTTACAGAGAAAAGGCACTTCGGACCTGGCATCCACAAAGCAACACTCTGCTTCCCCCAAGTGGGACACAGGCCCTGCCACCACCCCAGAGCAACAGCCTACCAAATTGCAGCAGATGCTGCCAAGACCCCATGGCGCAAAATGCAGCCCACAGCCCAGCCCAGCCTTGAAATGGTGGCTGTGGGAGCTGTTTAATGATGTCATGTAGCAACACCCGGCTTCTTCTTCCTAGCCTCCTTGCAGTGTCTTCAGCCCAGTAACACGACTTGCTTTATAGCCAGGTGCAAACATTTTACACTTTAACCAAATGTCTGTGAAGTGTTTTCCCATGCTTTATCTCATTTGATCCTCATGGAAGTCGTGGAGTAGGTAGATAGGAGAATTAGTAGAATCCTATTTTCTTTTCATTAGCTAGAAAACGGAGATTTAGAAAACTTAGAAACTTGACCCGACTGAAAGAAGTAAGAAATGGTGAACCTTGAAAATGACTTCAGGTTCTCTCACTGCACAGAATATAGTCAAACACTGCTGCAGTTAAATATTTTACTCTTTGTTCTCCCTGTGTGATCTACAATAATAATCTGCTTTGTGTTGATATTTACTGCTACAACCAGTATGCCACACTGGCCAGGCCTAACATAATTTTGATTCTTTTTTGTATATTCAACATTTTAGATAATCTTTATTTCTCATTGGTGCTTTTTAATGGTTTCTTTGTTATCTATATATTTTTTGTTAATTCCCACCTGAGGATATTTTTCCATTGAATTTTAGAGAGAGTGGAAGCGAGGGGGAGAGACAGAGAGAGAAACTTTGATGTGAGAGAAACTTTGATGTGAGAGAGATACATCGGTTGGTTGCCTACTGTATGCTCCCTTGACCTCAACCAAACCCAGGAAACTTTTGTCCATTGGCCAATGCTCCATCCACTGAGCCAAACCAGCTAGGGATCTTGGTTATTTTTTATACTTATTATTTCTTTGTTTAAATTATCACTGAGTTCAAGCATTCTTCTCTAAAGTTCCTGGAGTATCCTTATAACCATTGTTTTGAATTCTTTACCTGGTAGATTACTTGCCTCCATTTCATTTAGTTCTTTTTCTTCGGATCTTTTCTGTTTGTCTCATTTGTGTCATGTTTCTTTTCTCCCTATTTTGGCTGCCTCTCTGTATTTGTTTCTGTGTATTAGGTAGATCTGCTATATCTCCCAATCCTGGTAGGATGGCCATATGTAGTAGATGTCTTGTGGGGCTTAGTGGCACAGTCTCCCTGATGACCTGTGCTAGATGATTCTTCATTTGTTTTTAAATCCCTGATTAGCGAGTCAGGTTATTTTTAAAAAATCTTTATTATTGAGAGTATTAGAGATCCCTCCCCCACCCCTGCCACCTTCCCTCCTCCATCAAGTTTCCCGCCCTGCACCTTCACCACCCTGCTATCTTTGTCCATAGGTAAGATTTTCGGTTAATCTATTCCTGCTCTCCCCTCACCCCCTGCCTTCCTTCAGATTTGTCAGTCTGTTCCATGCTTCCATGCCTCTGATTTTATTTTATTCACCAGTTTGTTTTGTTCATTAAATTTCTTGGTCGTTTATTTTGATTTTTAGATTCAACTGTTGATATGTATTTGTTATCAGTTTATTCTTCAAATTTTAGTTCTTCTTCGTCTTCTTTCTTCTTTCTTCTTTCTTTTTTCCTTCTTCTTCCCTCCTCTTCCTCTTTCTCAAGAATACCTTCCAACATTTCATGTAATGCTGGTTTGGTGCTGATTAATTTCTTTAGCCTTTTCATGTCTGTGAAGCACTTTATCTTACCTTTAATTCTAAATGAGACCTTTCTCAGTAGTTGTAATCTTGGTTGTAGGTCCTTGTTGTTCATCACTTTGAATATTTCTTTCCACTCCCTTATGGCCTGCAAAGTTTCTGTTGAGAAACCAGCTGAGAATCGTATGGGCACTCCCTTGTAGGTAACTAACTGCTTTTCTTTTGCTGCTTTTAAGATACTCTTTTTGTCTTTACTCCTTGGCATTGTAATTATAATATGTCTTGGTGCAGACCTCTTCTGGTTCCTCCAGTTTGAGATTCTCTGCTTTCTGGGCTTGCCTGTTTCTTTCACCAGGTAGGGAAAGTTTTCTGTCATTATTATTATTATTATTATTATTATTACCAGAGGCCCAGTGCATGGATTCGTGCACCAGTGGGGTCCCTTGGCCTGGCCTGCGGGAATTGGGCTGAACCGGCTCTCTGACATCACCTGAGGGGTCCCGGATTGCGAGAGGGCGGTTCTTGGGTGACGCACCCCAGAATTGAGCTCTCTCCTCTCTGGTTCCGGGTGTGTCACCCAAGAACTGCAGCTGCCAAGTCACCGCAGCTTGGCAGCTCCTGTGGTGAGAGTCTGCCCCCTGATGGTCAGTGCGCATCATAACTATTGTTCAGACAGTTGAAGGGTTGGATGTTCGCTTAGGCTTTTATATATATAGACTATAGGCCCGGTGCACGAAATTCGTGCACGGGGTGGGTCCCCTCAGCCCAGCCAGCACCCTCTCCAATCCAGGACCCCTCGGGGATGTCCAAATGCCGGTTTAGGCCCGATCCCCAGGATCAGGCCTAAACTGGCATTTGGACATCCCTCTCACAATCTGGGACCGCTGACTTCTAACTGCTCACCTGCCTGTCTGCCTGATTGCCCCTAACTGCCCCCTCCGCCAGCC
>NW_005370366.1:3248615-3250581 GCF_000412655.1 Myotis brandtii
CCTGCCCCCCGCCGGCCTGGTCGCCCACCATTGCCCCCCCTGCCGGCCTGGTCGCCTCACGCAGCCTGCTGTTTAGCTGTTTGGTCGTCCCTCACTAACCCCCTGCCAACCTGGTCCCTCCATGCAGCCTGCTGTTCAGTCGTTTGGTTGTCCCTCACTAACCCCCCTGCCGGCCTGGTTGCCCCATGCAGACTGCTGTTCTGTTTGGTCATTACTGTTACTGTGATGATGTCCTGGACAATTTGCATATTCCTCTATTATTAGTATAAATTATTATTTTTATAGGTTAATGCAGCGGTTCTCAACCTGTGGGTCGCGACCCCTTTGGGGGTCGAACGGCCTTTTCACAGGAGTCGCCTAAATACATCCTGCATATCAGATATTTACATTACGATTCGTAACTAGCAAAATTACAGTTATGAAGTAGCAACAAAAATAATTTTATGGTTGGGGGTCACCACAACATGAGGAACTGTATTAAAGGGTCGCGGCATTAGGAAGGTTGAGAACCACTGCGTTAATGCAACATCTTGCAAATAGCATGGTATTTTTAAAAAATATATTTTTTATTGATTTCAGAGAGGAAGGGAGAGGGAGAGAGATAGAAACATCAATGATGAGAGAGAATCATTGATTGGCTGCCTCCTGCATGCCCCCTACTAGATATTGAGCCTGGAATCTTGACTGGAATCTTACCTGGGACCCTTCATCCGGATGCTGATGTTCTAGCTACTAAGCCAAACTAGCTAGGGCTCTCATTATTTCTTCAAATAGGTTTTCAATATCTCCCGCTCTCTCTTATTCTGGCAGCCCCATAATGTGAATGTAGGTACATTTAACGTTGTGTCAGTGGCTCCTTATACCTTATACTATCTTCATATTTTTGGATTCTTTTCTTCTTTTGGTCTTCTGATTGGGTGTTTCTTGCTTCTTCAATTCCAAATAATTGATTTGATTCTTGGGATCCTCTATTCTATTGTTGAACCCATATAAATTATTCTTTATTTCAGTTATTGTGTACTTAATTTCTGACTGGTCCTCTTTTATGTCTTTGACTTTCTCATTAAGATCCTTGAAGGTCTCATTAAGATCTTGAGTTACCTTATAACCATGGTTTTGAACTCTGTATCCAGTAGTTTGCTTGCTTCTATTTCTTTCATTTGTGACATGTTTCTTTGTCTCTGCATTTTGGCTGCTTCCCTGTGCTTGTTTCTGTGTATTGGGTAGAGCTGCTGTGTGTCCTGGAAAATGCTGCAACAGCTTGTGTGGGGCTGCAAATTGGATGGGGCCGGGTCTCAGGGAATCCCCAGGGCGGAACAAACTGTGTGCTCCAGGCTGATGGAGACTCAGTTATGGCTGCCAGTCAGCTCTGCGATGGGGGAAGTCCCAGGATAGGAACAATTACCTCTGCAAGCACCCTTATCTGGTAGAAAGCCACTCCCGAGTTCCTGTCTTGATGCCAGATAATCTAGTTCCTCCCTTTATGTGTCTGGGCCCCCCAATTCCGCCTGGTGCTGGAGCTCAGTGAGATGGAGTCCGAGCTTGTGTGCTGGCCCTTTAAAAGGAACACCTGGGTCTCTAGCAGTCTCTGTGTCTCTCAGCAACAATCCCCGGGGTTTTTTACAGCCCATAGTTATGGGGATTTCTTTTCCTATCTCTGGAATCCTTGGCAGGGCGTCTGGTGTGGGGCTGGGATCACTTGTTTCTCACGCGCATCTCTGCAAAGACGATGTCTCTTCCCATAAAAAAACCCAGCACACATGGGTGTCGGACCAGCCGGCACCTCCGCCCCTACTACCAGTCTCTGTACTTTCTACTTTACTTCTCTAGTTGTAGGACTTCATTTCAGCTCGATTTCAGCTGTTTTGAATGATGATTGTTGTTTATTTTATTTATTTATTTTTTAAAATCTTTATTGTTCAGATTATTACAGATGTTCCTCTATTTCCCCCCCATAGCTCCCCCC
>NW_005370366.1:3251321-3258776 GCF_000412655.1 Myotis brandtii
GGATGTTGGTACGCTTGAAGTTGTCCCAGAGGCTCCTTACACTATCTTCATATTTTTGGATTCTTTTATCTTTTTGCTCTTCTGGTTGGGTGTTTTTTGCTTCTTCGTATTTCAAATATTTGCCTTAATTTTTGGGATCCCCTAGTCTGCTGTTGGATCTCTGTATATTATTATTTATTTCAGTCAGTGTATGCTCAATTTCTGATTGGTCCTTTTTTCATATCTTTGAGGGTCTCACTAAATTTCTTGGAGGTTTCTAGAAGATTCTTGAGTAACCTTACAACCGTGATTTTGAACTTTATATCCAGTATTTTGCTTTCATCCATTTATTTTGTTTGTGACTTGTTTCTTTGTCTCCACATTTTGGCTGCTTCCCTGTGTTTGTTTCTATGTACTGGGTAGCTGCTAAGTCTCTTTCAGTTGATAGAGTGGCCTTGTGTGGTAGGTGTCCTATAGGGCCCAGTGGCTCAGCCTCCCCAGTCACTTGAGGTGGACGCTCTTGTTGCACCCCTTTGTGGGTTGTTTGCACAGTCTTGTTGTAGTTAACCCTTGATTGCTGTTGGTATCACTGGGAATTGACCTCCCCACCAATTGGCTGTGATGACCAGCTGTATCTACATTGGAAGATTTGTTGCACAGGAGACACCCTTATGGGGCAGGACTTGCTTCAGTGAGGCTTTGGTGCTCACTGAGTCTGCCTCTTGAGTGTGTGTCTTATGGATGTGAAGAGTTGTAATCTGGTATGGTCTCACACTGACCACTGGGTACACTGGCTCTTGGATCTCCAAGGAGGTGCAAAATCAGCCACTGTCTGGGGCTGCCCAGCAGGAGCTACAGAGACATCTGCAGATTCCTCCTCTTTGTATGGGGTTTGGAAGTGCCCAGACGAGGACCAGTTGTGAAGTAACACAGGCTGCTGCTGCCGGCCTTGGCCTTCTTTTGGAAGCTCTGGGGCTCTCTGACCCAGCTGTAGTTTGACAGGTTTTAGGCAGAGATAGGATAGGCCATTCATATGCAAAAGCCGACACACACAGCTTGCGTGGGGTTGTAAATTTGGTGGGGCAGGGTCTCAGGGAATCACCAGGGCAGAGCAAACAGCAATGGCTGTCAGTCAGCCCTGCACTGGAGAGGTCCCTGGGTCTCCACGTCCTGCGCACCCATGCAGGAACAATGATCGCTTCAAGCACCTCTGAGAGAAAGCTGCCCTGGCATTCCTGTCCTGATGTCAGACAGTCCAGTTTCTCCCAGTGTGTGTCTGCGTCCCCAGAGTCTCACCTGGAACTGGAGTACAGAGCATGCGGGAGCTTGTATCTCCCTCCCGATTAAAAGAGAGCACCCAGGTGCCAGCACTTTCTGCACCTTCGTACCTCCTACCAGTCTCAATGTGCTTTCTTCTTTACCTCTAGTTGTAGAACTTCCACTCAACCAGCTTTCCCGCTGTTCTAGTTGGTAGTTGTTCTACCTTTTAGTTGTTATTTTGATGTGTTTACCTATGCCGCAATCTTGGTTCTTTGCTGATTGTTCTGTATTTTAGTTGCAATTTTGATGTGGTCATGGGAGGCAGCTAGTACAGGCATTTACCTTTGCCACCATCTTAGTTCTAGCCAGTCAGTCTGGATTTGACATTTCTTTCGTTTAAAAATGTGTTTTTTGAATATTGATTTGTGTTATTGCTTTATTGAATGGCTATAGTCTCTTTTTAATTAATAAGAGCTTTGCTATATACTTTTGTGTTTAATACCTAATTACATATTACATTGTAATTATCAATATTCAAATTATGACTTACCACTTCATTTGTTATAAATCACTTGGCTCATTTGAAATATAGTTTTGGAGGAGAGCTTGTGGATACCCTGGACTGTCAGAAAGTCGAATCAGTGGGTTCTAAAGCAAATTATGCTTGAAATGTTGGTGGAGGCAAAAGTGACAAAACTGATGCTGTCCTACTTTGGGCACATAATGTGAACGCCAGTTTCTTTGAAGAAGACAGTAGTTCTGGGGAAAATAGAAGGCCGAAGGAAAAGAGGAACACCAAATATGAGATGGATTAACTGCATGAACAAAGCCATAGACGTGAGTCCACACGAGCTGAGAAAGGACTATTTATAAAATGACATTGTGGACATCACTCATTTATATGGTTTCCAAGAGTTTCAGCTGCCTCAATGCCTTGTAACACATACCACTTCCTGGCTGTGGTCTTGGGCACCTTGATTTTGAGGATAGGTTTTTAAAAAATCTGTGATTTTACTTCCATTTGTAGTTTTAATGTTTTACTGATATGGATATTTGGTCATAATATTTAAATTAATGTTAATTACTTTTTGATGAATGTACTTTTATTTAAAAAAATTTAAGTTATGAAAATTTTGAATCAGATGTTTTTCAGCATATTTATACTTTCATAACTTTCTGCAATGGTAACATTAAAAATTTTTTTATGGCCCTGACCGGTTTTGCTCAGTGGATAGAGCGTCGGCCTGCAGACTGAAGGGTCCCAGGTTAGATTCCAGTCAAGGGCATGTACCTTGGTTGTGAGCACATCCCCAGTAGGGGGTGTGCAGGAGGCAGCTGATTGATGTTTTTCTCTCATCGATGTTTCTAACTCTCTATCCCTCTCCCTTCCTCTCTGTAAAAAGTCAATAAAACATATTAAAAAAATTGTTATGTTTGCTTAATATTAACCCTTGAGTGCCAACCAGTATCCTAGGAACTATGCTAAAATTGCCAAGGCATTTTTGCTGACTTTACAGCAGTTTAGGAAAAAAATTATGAATCGCAAGTAAATGAAGTTGCATATTAAAAAACTTAAGGAAACCTTTACTACATTGACATATTTAGCTATATCATCATCACTAATAAAAGCAGACTTAGAACTGGATGCCATTTTGAAGGTTTATTAGCGCTCCTGGCACTTTTGGCGAAAGACAGGAGGAGCGCGATTGTGTTCCCCGGCACTCTAGGGGTTAAGTGAGGATCTTATGAAGGTTTCCCTTAGCATATACTATTGTTTCACCTTAAAGTAGCCTTATTAAGGAGCTATCTTATACAACAAAGAGGGAATATGCAAATTGACCATCACTCCGCCACAAAAGATGGCGGTGCCCACAGCAGAGTAGGGGGTTTCCGTTACACAAGATGGCTGCACTCACAGTGGAGGCCGAGTTCCCGTAACGAGCCTTAACGAGCAATCAGCAGAGACCTGAGGCTCTGCCCCTCCTACTCCGCCCCCATGGGGCTTGACAGGGGATCTCAGGCCGTGTCCCCCATCCTGGCGCCAATCTGGGGGACCTCTGGCCACACCCCCCACTCGGAAGGGCTTGATGGGAAGAACTGGGCCAACAGACCCGAGGTCATGCCCCCCGCGCTGGCGGGGCTTGACAGGGGACCTCAAGGTGTACCCCCTGCCCCAGTGCTGGGCTAGGGGACCTCAGGCTGCTGCTCCTGCACTGGTGCCAGGCCGGGGGACCTGAGGCTGTGCCCCTGCCCGGCGGGCTTGACAGGGGATCTCAGGCTGCTCCCTTTGACCTGGTGCCAGGCCAGGGTACCTGAGACCACGCCCCCACCCGGCGGGTCTTGACGGGGGACCCCAAGGTGCGTCTTCCCGCCCAAGTGCTGGGGACCTCAGGCTGCTCCCATCGCCGCGGGGCTTGACGGGGGACCTGAGTCTGAGCCCCCTGCCCCTTGGGGCTTGACAAGGGTGGGACCAGCCGGTCTGGATCTAGCCCAATGTGGGGGGTTGGCCAGGTCTGGGTCTTGTGCGATTTTGAGGTGCATGTGGGTGGGCGGGGACTTGACTCTGGGTCCCGTGGTGTGCCCCAGACTCCGACAGGAGGAAGATTTTCATATACATTTTACTAATTTTCTTTCATCTCTGACACTTCTATTATAGAGAATAGCTATTATATGCAAATAGCAATAGTAAAATATTTCCTCTAATTAATCCCCTTTTAATGTGCATGAATTTCGTGCACTGGGCCACTGGTTTTAGAATAATGTGTATATAATATATTGTTTGAAAATATACTTAAAATGCCTTAATATTTGGAATGGAAATTTGTAGATCTTTGAATAAAGCACAAGTTTTTGAATAGAATTATCTATTTTAAGTAGATATAAGTGTATGTTTTGCCATTTTCTGTGATTAGTATGTCTTCCATCCTGACACAGACACAGCACTTGCTTGTTCTAAGTGGAACAAAGACTGATTTAAAAAATATATATATATTGATTTCAGAGAGGAAGGTAAAGGAAGAGAGATAGAAACATCAATGATGAGAAAGAATCATTGATTAGCTGCCTCCTGCATGCTCCCTACTGGGGATTGAGCCCGCAACCCAGGCATATGTCCTTGATGGGAATTGAACCTAGGATCCTTCAGTCCGCAGGCCAGTCTACTGAGTCAGACCAGCTAGGGCATGAATACGGATTTTGGAATCAAGCTTTGTACATTGTATTTGAGTCCTGAGGTTGTTTTAGAAGTTTGGATAGTTTCAACTAATGTGCCCGACATATTGTTTTGTTATAGAGAAACTTTTATATCTATTTTATTTAACTCAACAGGGTTATTGTCACAGTTAAGTGAAAATAAAATAAAACCTTTTCTATTAAATACTGAAATGAATTGGTTATGGTGCTCTCTAGATACTAGAACTTGGTTTAACCAGATGATTAATGGTGAGAGAGTAACACGGTATATATAAAATAAAGGGACTAAGATTGTATACCTTGAGAATTAAATAATGATGTTACTTAAAAATGACTGGTCATTAAAGTAAACATTGATTTTTTGGCTTCTAGCCTTTCCATAAATACCTGGGACAAATGATACAGTCTTATACACAGTATTTCATAAAAATAGTTGGCATACCCTTATTTAATGTCTGTGAAAAGTAGTTATTCTGTGTCCCTCTTGTATCAGGAGAATGGTAATTACTTAATTTCAATGCTTGATCAGCTTTATCTGATCTTCTCTTTTTCCCATTATTCATTCAGGTGCTTAAGCCACCTGAAATTCTTTGTTGATTAATGTGGAACCTAAAATACAACTTGTTGAAACGTTCCTGACTCTTCCAGCAAACTACTCTGTTAATATAATGTGCTCCTTCTAGGGCTTTTTTCCCCCTATGAATTCACATAAAAATATATGTACTTTAGGAAAAACATATTGTGTAAGTATATTTGGATTTTGGGGAATACATAATGTTGTAGTAATACTCTTTGTGTTCTGTGACTATTTTTCAGTCTATAGTATGTTTGCAGGTCTTTTCATGTCAGTAAGATCTGCTTTTCAAAAAACCCTAACCCTAATATTTTCTTTCATTTTCCATCACCACTCTTATTTTAGCTGTCATCATCTCTCACCTGGACCAGTGGCCCTCTGGTTTTTTCTTTGTTCATGTAGCAGTCAGAGTGATCTATTAAAAACATGTGTGAGATTATGTTAGCCTTTTGGTATAAATGCTGCAGTGCTTCCTGTTACGGCAAACTCCAGACTGTTACCTTTAGAAGTCATGATTTCTGATGGCAGGCATGCTTACCTGTTTGGTTTATTGATTTTCTCAAGTGCCTAAGACAGTATCTTGCACATACTAGGTGTTTGGTAAATCTTTGTTGAATGCAATTAAGTAATGAACTTGTTTTCCTTGGTGAGTTGTTGCTCTGTGTTTTTATGTTTCATGTCATACTATTCTTTCTTACCTGCCTTGTTCCAGCCACGCTGGCCTTTATTCTGTTGCTTGATTTTTTAAAAAAAATATATATGTTTATTGATTTCAGAGATGAAGGGAGAGAGAGAGAAAAACATCAATGATGAGAGAGAAGCATTGATCGGCTGCCTCCTGCACGTGTCACACTGGGAATCAAGCCCACAATCCGGGTATGTATCCTGACCGGGAATCGAACGGTCATCTGATTCACAGGTCGACACTCAACAGTGAGCCACACTGGCTGGGCTCTGTTGCTTGAATTTACCGACCTCATTCCCTTTAGGCTTTTTTTGGCAGGAGCGGGAATGCTCTTCCTCCAATTTTCCCATAGTTGGATCTTTCTTGTCATTTCAGATTTCAGTGTAAATGTCACCTGCTCTCATAGAGATATTCTCTGATCACCAAAGAAAAGTAGTTATCTCTTTATCACTGTGTTGTCACTCTGGTTTTTTTTAAATGCTCTCCTGAGGATATGTTTATTGATTTTAGAGATGGGGGCGGGGGTTGGAAAGAGAGAGACAGAGAGCGAGAGAGATGGGAAGATAGACATCAATGTGAGAAACATTGATTGGTTGCCTCCTATACTCCTGACCGGGGATTGAACCTGCAACCTGTTTTGGTGTAGGGGACAACACTTCTCCCAACTGAGCTACCCGTCCAGGGCTCACTCTGTTTTTAAAATAATTAAATTTAGCTTTAAAAATAAGTGAGAAATCCTGTTCAAAAATTGAGAAAATGCAACAAAATAGACTGTGTGGAATTTCATCCCTATGTCCCATCAGCCAAAATGATATTGTTGTCTTCATCCTTCCAGAGGCTCTTCATAGCAACATAAGCAAATGACTGTGTGTGTGTGTGTACTATTCTTTCTTACCTGCCTTGTTCCAGCCACGCTGGCCTTTATTCTGTTGCTTGATTTTTTAAAAAAAATATATATGTTTATTGATTTCAGAGATGAAGGGAGAGAGAGAGAAAAACATCAATGATGAGAGAGAAGCATTGATCGGCTGCCTCCTGCACGTGTCACACTGGGAATCAAGCCCACAATCCGGGTATGTATCCTGACCGGGAATCGAACGGTCATCTGATTCACAGGTCGACACTCAACAGTGAGCCACACTGGCTGGGCTCTGTTGCTTGAATTTACCGACCTCATTCCCTTTAGGCTTTTTTTGGCAGGAGCGGGAATGCTCTTCCTCCAATTTTCCCATAGTTGGATCTTTCTTGTCATTTCAGATTTCAGTGTAAATGTCACCTGCTCTCATAGAGATATTCTCTGATCACCAAAGAAAAGTAGTTATCTCTTTATCACTGTGTTGTCACTCTGGTTTTTTTTAAATGCTCTCCTGAGGATATGTTTATTGATTTTAGAGATGGGGGCGGGGGTTGGAAAGAGAGAGACAGAGAGCGAGAGAGATGGGAAGATAGACATCAATGTGAGAAACATTGATTGGTTGCCTCCTATACTCCTGACCGGGGATTGAACCTGCAACCTGTTTTGGTGTAGGGGACAACACTTCTCCCAACTGAGCTACCCGTCCAGGGCTCACTCTGTTTTTAAAATAATTAAATTTAGCTTTAAAAATAAGTGAGAAATCCTGTTCAAAAATTGAGAAAATGCAACAAAATAGACTGTGTGGAATTTCATCCCTATGTCCCATCAGCCAAAATGATATTGTTGTCTTCATCCTTCCAGAGGCTCTTCATAGCAACATAAGCAAATGACTGTGTGTGTGTGTGTATG
>NW_005370366.1:3259726-3266326 GCF_000412655.1 Myotis brandtii
CACACCCCCTACTGGGGATGTGCCCGGAACCAAGGTACATGCCCTTGACTGGAATCGAACCTGGGACCCTTCAGTCTGCAGGTCGACGCTCTATCCACTGAGCCAGGCCAGTTAGGGCCCCAGTCTTTTTTTTTAAAAAGTGGTCTATGGCCCTGGCCGGTTTTGCTCAGTGGATAGAGCGTCGGCCTGCGGATTGAAGGGGGTCCCAGGTTCGGTTCCTGTCAGGGGCATGTACCTTGGTTGCGGGCATATCCCCAGTAGCGGGTGTGCAGGAGGCAGCTGATCAATGTTTCTCTCTCATTGATGTTTCTACCTCTCTATCCCTCTCCTTTCCTCTCTGTAAAAAATCAATAAAATATATTTAAAAATAAAAATAAAAAGTGGTCTATGTTGCTTTATTCGAGAAAGAGGATTACAAAGGGTTCAAGAATTGGCATTGGGGCTCTTAGACCAGGCTTTAAGACCTCTGCAACCAGTTTCCTCTCATCAGATAACCTACTCTATGAAAATGAGGCTGCGTTTATAAACCACTTCAAATTCCCATCCATCATATCTGAAAATTATATACAATCTATATTCTCCTGTCATTATTTACCCCTTGTTTTTTCTTGCTGTTTTGTCTCTGAGATTAAGGTAATTCATGTTCAAGATTAGTTCTACTATCATCTGTGCCTATGACCTTATCCTCTCCATCTGCTCAAGAACTTATTTTCTTTCTTTCCTGGTTCTTTACTGTTAACTGTGTGCTGTCTCTTTGGCTTCAGTACAGCCCTGTATATATAGTAGGTATTCAGAAAGTATTAGTTGAATATAGCAGAGTGGTGAAGAGTTTGAACTATTGAGTTATAAATGCCTGGGTGTGCATTCTAGCTGTGTGTCTTGGGCATGTTTGTTAGCATCTCTAAGCCACTTTAAAATGGGACAAATTTTATAGCTATATCAAGGGTTGTTTTGAGGATATACCTAAAAAGTGGATTGTGTTTATTTCCTATAGTTGTAGCAAATTACAGCAAACTTGAGGGTAAACAAGTTTACTTAAAAAAAAAAACAAATTTTTTCTCTCACAGTCTGGAGGTCAGATGTCAGAAATCAGTGATCCTGGGCTCATTAAGGTGTTAGCAAGACCATGTTTCTTCTGGAGGCTTTGGGGGGAGAATGAGTTCCTTGCCTCTTCTACATTCTAGTGACTGCCAGCATTCCTTGGCTGCATCACCCAGTCTCCTCTAATCTACCTCTATGGTCACACTGTATTCTCTTGTACCTATACCAGTGATGGCGAACCTATGACACGGGTGTCAGAGGTGACACGCGAACTCATTTTTTTGGTTGATTTTTCTTTGTTAAATGGCATTTAAATATATAAAATAAATATCAAAAATATAAGTCTTTGTTTTATTATGGTTGCAAATATCAAAAAATTTCTATATGTGACACGGCACCAGAGTTAAGTTAGGGTTTTTCAAAATGCTGACACGCCGAGCTCAAAAGGTTCGCCATCACTGATCCTATACTGTATTCTCCATCCAACTTTCTTTGATAAAGGCACCTATAGTTGCATTTAGGGCCCACCCAGGTAATCTTAGTTTTAAATCCTTAATCATATTTTCAAAGAACCCCCTTTTTTTCATATAAGGTAACATTTATAGGTTCTAGGGATTAGGATTTGATATCTTTTGGGTCCATTGTACAGACTAATACATATAGAGTGTTCCCCAAAAATGTATACACACTTTGAATAATTATTAATTTCAATGGGTTAAATTTGAAAAGAAAGAAACATCAATTGAGCTGTCAGAAAAAGGTGTGTATACTTTTTTTGGGGACAAAAAAGAAGTAAAGCGCACTGTATAGTGCCTGGCAAATAAGGATTTAAGCTTTCAGGATAGGGTCAAGAAAGATTTCAGATTTTTTTTTAAAACATGTTTTTATTGATTTCAGAGAGGAAGGGAGAGATAGAAACTTCACTGATGAGGGAGAATCACTGATTGCACGGTCCCCACTGGCGATCGAGCCTGACACCTGCGCATATGCCCTTGACCGGAATCGAACCCAGGACCCTTCAGTCCACAGGTGGATGCTCAAACTGGCTAGGGCAAGATTTCAGATTCTTACAAGGGTTTAATCATACAGCTACATGGGAGCCCGGGAGGATAAAAAGCAGGGGTTATAAAAAAAATAAAAGATGAGGTAAGGGAAATTAGGAACTAAACCATACTATTTTATTGAATACAGAGGGATAAATGTATAGAGCAGAGATTTTTATTATCATATTTTGGTTATTTTCCTGCTCAAGTGTAAGAGGGTTTATATGTTTTCAGTTTTAGTTTATAGAGCAAATAGTGTGAAGGAGAGGAGGTGGTGGAGCTGAAAATTGGATAATTACCTTTCTTTTTATATTGCTAGAGTTTCACATGTAAACTATATGAAATGATTAGTGAATAAGAGAAGATCATAATGGATATCAAAATTTTCCGGGGTATAAGAATCATTCTCATTTAGAATAGAAAAGAAAGGGAACTTAAAAAAAATTCCTTCAATTAGAGCAACATAAAATGTTATGTACTGACCACTTATATACTTTTTCTTTTTTCTATCTCCTTAACAGGTTCCTTGGCATGGACACAGGTTCAGTGGGAGGATTAGAACTGACTGATCAGACTCCTGTTTTATTAGGGAGTACGGCCATGGCAACTAGTCTCACGAATGTTGGAAATTCATTTAGTGGTGCACCTAATCCTTTAGTTTGTAGATCTAATAAATTTCAAAATTCATCAGTGGAAGATGATGATGATGTTGTTTTTATTGAACCTGTACAACCTCCCCCATCTTCTGCATCAGTGGTTTCTGATCAAAGAACCATAACATTTACATCATCAAAAAATGAAGAACTACAAGGAAATGATTCCAAAATTCTTCCTTCCTCAAAAGACTTGGCTTCTCAGAAGGGAAATGTAAGTGAGACAATTGTCATTGATGATGAAGAGGACATGGAAACAAATCAAGGGCAAGAGAAAAATTCCTCCAATTTTATTGAACCTCGGAGACCTCCTGAGACTAAAAACAGAACCAATGATGTGGATTTCTCTACTTCCAGTTTTTCAAGAAGTAAGGTAAATGCAGGAATGGGTAATAGTGGTATCACCACAGAACCAGACTCTGAAATTCAGATTGCTAATGTTACAACCTTAGAAACAGGTGTAAGCTCTGTGAATGATGGCCAATTAGAAAATACTGACGGGCGAGATATGAACTTAATGATTACACATGTAACATCACTGCAGAATACCAACTTGGGAGATGTCTCTAACGGACTGCAGTCAAGTAATTTTGGTGTTAATATGCAAACATACACCCCATCTTTAACTTCACAGACCAAGACTGGAGTAGGACCTTTTAATCCTGGTAGAATGAATGTGGCAGGAGATGTTTTTCAGAATGGAGAATCTGCAAGTCATCATAGTCCTGGTAAGCCATGAGTGATATTCCACCCCATGTAAATGAATTTGAACTTTGGCTGTTGCTTTTTCTATTGTAGTAATTGATGCCACCTTGGTTAGTTTATTTATGTAAGGTATATTAGTTCTATTGACTTCTAAGTTTGAAGTCTTAACTAATCACAGAGTGAAAACACTTACAGTATTTCTCCATAATTATTAGAAAATCAATCACAAACTTATATGTCTAATGGATTAAAAAAATACTCCTTATATTCCACCACTAAATTGTAACAATTTGACATTTTATTTGTCATGTACTCATTTTTTGCTTATATATTTTTAGTTTTAGTTGTGTTGTTTTAATGTGTAGAGAACAAAAAGATAAATAGCACACGTAAGGAACAATATAATATGATGTAATTGCATTTAGATTTGTTTTACTTTCTCTGTTTAATTTTGACTACCTATCTGATTTTAATTTTTACTTAGCTTCTGATTATATTTTTTATATTTGAAGTTTGAAATTTTATTCTGTGGGTAGCTTTGCTGTGTGAAAACATTATAAGAATTCTGGCTTTCTCATGACCATGTTTGTGGTTTTCACTTTCTCTTTCACCTGTCCCTAAGCCTGTGTGTGTCTGTCTCATTCTTTCATCATTTTAGGCTCATTAGCAACTTTGTCAGCCTAGGAATTGTGTACAATAACAAGAAATGATTAAAACTTAGGCCGTGTAGAATCCTATATAATAAAAGCCTAATATGCTAAGTGTCCAGTCGTCCAGTCAGCCGTTCAACCAATCAAAGCATAATATGCTAATGATATGCTAAGGCTGCTCAACTGCTCGCTATGACGTGCACTGACCACCAGGGGGCAGACGCTCTGACCGATAGGTTAGCTTGCTGCTGAGGTCCGGCCAATTGGGACTGAGCGAGATGGGCCAGACACACCCTGGAATCCTCCTGTGGTTCCTTCCTGGCTGGCCAACCTCCCGCATCCCTACCCGGCCCCGATTGTGCACCGGTGGGGTCCCTAGGCCTGGCCTGCACTCTTTCACAATCCAGGACCCCTTGGGGAATGTCAGAGAGCTGGTTTAGGCCCGATCCTGCAGGCCAGCCCTAGGGACCCCACTGGTGCATGAATTTGTGCACTGGGCCTCTAGTACTCTATGAAATGCTAGTCATATTTCTTTTATATTCTTCTTTTTTTCTTTGGTTACAATAGTAATGTCTAATTATTAGAGAATGTTTGAAAAATTTGTAATTAAAAATGAGGGAAAAAGTCCCCTGTAGTCTTAATAACTAAAGGGTCATGCTCTCAGTGGATGTCTTTCAGTCTTTTTCCTTTGTGTTTTTTAACCTGGTTGAAATGCAACTCTGTATAATTTTGATTCCAGTTTTCCTCCCATTTGTTATTACATTGTATTTTCTCAAGCCATTAACATATAAAAACAGTTTTAATGTCTGCATAATGATTGGGTATGAATATATCATTCCCATACTTGACTTTTCCCATATTTGCTATTATAGGTATATCATTAACATCTCTGTTCAAATTTCTGATTATTTCTTTGGAGTGTATTGTCCTGTCTCCCTAAAGATTTATGGTCTAAAATAGTGTCTGGTTTATAGAGATTTTGAAAGAAATGTATTTCGTATTATTCAGTTTTGACACATTTTCATGCTTTCGAAGACCCTTGACACGGTGTGCGTGTGTGTGTGTGTGCGCGCGCTTGCGCGCTCATATTTGTAGGGCATTTTTAAGTTGCAGAAATATATTGTCATACTGCCTTCTGGAAAGTTCTTGCCAATTTATACTACTACCAGTTGTATGTTAGAGCGTCTTTTATTGTAACCTTCCAGCTCACATAAAAGTTTAAGAAATGATGATGTTCAATTAGTTTTAAATTGGCTATTTTGTCTCTCTTGTAATTATAAATGTATAAAAATATGAGTATGAGAAAGAAAAAACATTCTCACCATTGAGAATGGTATATTTAATTCTAATCTGACATTATAGTATAGGTATAGTTTTGCAAACTCTCCCCTCCTATACTACTCCTTTGAATACCTAGTAATAAATCTTGAACTTTTGACTATGTCAAGTATATGTTTGATTTTGTTAATTCTCTATTTAGCTCGGGTCCAAGTTTTACTATGTAAATAGCTCTTAGGAATATTGCTGGTTAAAGGGACATATTGTAAGAGTTGTGTTCCTCTTTACTCAAACTATTACACAAGGCAATGTAAAGTACTCATGAGAAAAACTAAACATATACCTGCTCTTGAATTTATGAATCAGCTCTTGTGTTTATTTGCTGTTTTTATTCATGATAGAGAGTTGTAAAATTTTGGCTATATGTGATAGAGACTTGTAAAATTTTGGCTCTCAGACTGATTAAACTGCTATCTCATGATGTGAAATGATTAGGTACCTTCTAGTCCTAAAAGTTTTTTGGTGTTGGAGGAGGTGAAATTTGAAAATAGGGGAAATGTAAGAGCTGAAATATAGTTAAAGGGAGCCATTACATTATTTATGTAGGGCCTAAAACTAAATTGAAATAAAAGCACCAGGTTTTTAAAATCAAGTTAATAGATGCCTTAAGTTTAAATAGATTCCTTTAAGTATATATGGAAATGATAAGACTACAAATTGAAAATTTGTAGGGAGTCAGAATTTGTGTTGCAAAAAGCTATTCCTTCTAGCATATGTTCAAATACAGTTTTTGTTTGAAGGCCTCTCAGAAGGTAGAATTGCCATTTCTTTCAGTGATTTATTTCTTTGTCTTCAATATTATTTTTATCCATTTATTAAAACTGTTCAGTTACCCTGATGATAGCAGAATTACAGGATCCAGAAAGAACTCTATTTATTCTTCGTATAAAGTATGTATGTTTTTTGGTGGGGGGAATTGTGGAGTAAAGTAAGATTTGAATAGCAGTGTATGCAGCCTGTTGAAACCATTAGGTTGTGGACTAGGTCAGCAATGTGAAATAGCCTTCTTTAGTTTTTTTATTTTCTTTTTCCTTTATTGATTAAGATATTACAAATGTGTCCTTATCCCCCCAATGTCCTCTCATCCCCCCAATCCTGCCCTCACCCTCACCCCCTGTTGTCCACATCCATCGTTTATGCTTATATGCATGCATACAAGTCCTTTGGTTG
>NW_005370366.1:3266861-3267263 GCF_000412655.1 Myotis brandtii
GATGATTGCCATTCTGACAGGTGTGAGATGGTACCTCATTGTCATTTTGATTTGCATCTCTCGGATGATTAGTGACTTTGAGCATGTTTTCATATGTCTCTCAGCCTTATGTATGTCCTCTTTCAAAAAGTGTCTATTTAGATCCGTTGCCCATTTTTTGATTGGGTTGTTTATCTTCCTTTTGTTAAGTTGTATGAATTCTTTGTAAATGTTGGAGATTAAACCTTTTTCAGAGATAATCATTGGCAAATATGTTCTCCCATGCAGTTGGTTTTCTTGTTGTTTTGTTGATGGTTTCTTTTGCTGTGTATAAGCTTTTTATTTTGATATAGTCCCATTTGTTTATTTTCTCTTTAGTTTCCATTGCCCTAGGAGCTGTGTCAGTGAAGAAATTCCTTCGGC
>NW_005370366.1:3267504-3268397 GCF_000412655.1 Myotis brandtii
CACCATTTATTGAAGAGACTGTCTTGACTCCATTGTAGGCTCTTGCCTCCTTTGTCGAATATTAATTGAGCATAGTGTTTTGGGTCGATTTCTGGGCTCTCTATTCTATTCCATTGATCTATATGTCTGTTCTTGAGCCAGTACCAAGCTGTTTTAAGAACAGTGGCTTTGTAATACAGTTTGATATCTGGTATTGAGATCCCACCTACTTTGTTCTTCTTTCTCAGGATTGCTGCAGCTATTCGAGGTCTTTTTTTATTCCAGATGAATTTTTGGAACGTTCGTTCTAGATCTGTGAAATATGCCGTTGGTAATTTAATGGGGATTGCATTGAATCTATAGATTGCTTTGGGTAGTATGGACATTTTGATGATGTTGATTCTACCAATCCATGAACACGGTATGTTCTTCCATCTGTTTATGTCTTCCTCTATCTCTTTTTTCAATGTCCTGTAGTTTTCTGGGTAGAGGTCTTTTACCTCCTTAGTTAAGTTTATTCCTAGGTATCTTAATTTTTTTGGTGCAATGGCAAATGAGATTGTTTTTTAAATTTCTTTTTCTGTAAGTTCACTATTGGCGTATAATAATGCCATAGATTTCTTGGCGTTAATTTTGTATCCTGCTACATTGCCAAATTCATTTATTAGGTCTATTAATTTTTTGATGGAGTCTTTAGGGTTTTCTAAGTACAGTATCATGTCATCTGCGAATAATGACAATTTTACTCCTTCTTTTCCAATTTGGATGCCTTTTATTTCTTCTTCTTGTCTCATCGCTTTGGCTAGCACTTCCAGTACTATGTCGAACAAGAGTGGTGAAAGTGGGCATCCCTGTCTTGTTCCTGATCTTAAGGGAAGTGGTTTTAGTTTTTTGCCCATTGAGTATGATGTTGG
>NW_005370366.1:3271060-3280698 GCF_000412655.1 Myotis brandtii
TTTTTTTCTTGCCAGTATCAGGGAAGTTTTCTGTCATTATTTCTTCAAACAGGTTTTCTATTCCTTGCTTCTCCTCCTCTCCTTCTGGTATCCCTATTAGGCCAATGTTGTTTCTTTTTGCATTGTCCCAAAGCTCCCTTAGGCTCTCCTCTTGCTTTTTAAGTTTTTTTTCCAGTTGCTCTTGTGTTTGTGTGTTTTTTCCTACCTTGTCTTCTAATTCGCTGATACGGTCCTCAGCCTCTTCTAGTCTGCTGTTTAAGCCTTTCATTGTGTTCTTTATTGCAGCTACGTCGTTCTTCATTTCCTCTTGGTTCCTTTTCATGTTGGTGACATTCTTACTCAGTTCCTTATAATTCTCATCGAGTTGTGTGTATTTGTTATCCAGCTGTTTGAGCATCCTTATAACCATTACTCTGAATTCTTTCTCTGATAAGTTAGTAGCCTCAATTTCATTTAACTCCCTTTCTGGTGACTCCTCTTTTTCTTTCCTTTGTGGATTGCTTTTTTGTCTTCCCATGTTTTGCTGTAATGTTTTAATTGTAGTTCTGATTGTTTGCTACCCAGTTTCTTTTGGGTATGGTGCTACTGGTGTGACCTCTCAGGTCTCCTGGGCTTGGTAGTCTAGTGTAGTTCCCTACTTGAGCTATTTGGGTTCTCTTGATGTAGGCCTGTGAGGTGGAAAGGTGCAACTGAGGTGTCTAGAAGTCAGCAGCCGTGGAGGGGGTGTCCCAATTTTTGCTGTCTTGTGCCCTTGATTGAAATCACGCGTGCCCAGCAGGGACTCTCAGTGGCACCCAGGAACCATCTGTTGGGGTGGTGGGGCTCAGGAGGCTTGTGTTCTGGAAAGACGTGACTGTGGTATCCAGAGTTCTGTAGTTGTGGGGTGGGCAGACTCAGCTTTTGCTGCTGCCTCCGTGGTTGGATACACGCGATCCCAGCGGCAGTTTACAGGGGCACCTGTGGTGTGTTTGCCTGCAGGGTGTACTGACACCCTCTGAAGGGCCCTGGCTCTGAAGCCACTGGATTGCAGTGTCTGTGGGCAGGTATCCCAGAAGAGGGAATTCAGCGTTTCTACAGCCCAGCAGTGCACCCCTGTTTGTTTAAGTACATGTCCAGCGGGGCTCACAGTGAGGCCCCAGGGCTGCCTGTGGAGAGGTCGTCTTGGGAGACCTGCACGCTGGAAAAGCATGCAACTGTAGTGTCCAGAGTTCTGCAGCTGTGGGGTGGGGAAACTCAGTTTTTGCTGATGCACCTGTGGTGGATAGGCGCGCATTGCCGGTGGTGGTATACAGGAGCACCTGCCGTGAGTTTGCTAGCGCAGGCGCACTGAAGCACCCTGAAGGGCCCTGGCATGCTTAATCGAGGCATCTTTGGGCAGGTATCCAGGATGGGTGAATTCAGAATTTCTGCTGCCCAGGGGAGTACGTCCCTATCTGTCCAAGATCGGACCCAGCGGAGGCTCACTGCGGCTTCCCAAAGTGCCCTGTGGATAGATGGGCTCAGGGGGAGTGAGCAACTGTGGCCATGCCTTTGCCGGGCGCTGAGCTCTGACGCACTCTGAGAGACCCTGGCGCTTACGTTGCGCAGCTCGGTGTGTATGGGCAGTTAATCAGGCAGAGGGAATTCAGAGTTTCTACTGGGGGGCAGTGCGCCTGTGTCTGTACAAAATCACACCCAGTTGGGGCTTACAGTGACTCCCAAGAGTAGTCTATGGAGTGGTGTGCCTTGGAGACCTGCGTGCTGGAGATGCGCGAATGCGATGTTGGAGGTCTGCTACTAGGAAGGCATGGCTGCACTTACTGCTGCGGGCGTGGTGCTCCTTTGGAGGTGGAGATCTTAGGGCCTGCGAGTCTGCAGGTGGGGCAGCAGGATTTTGGCTGGAGTGGCTGCTGGGTCGCGGGCAGTAGCCCAGGCCTGTCTGGGTGGTGCTGATGACCTAGAAGAGGCCGCTCTCCCCTTCAAGATGGCGTGGGCTCCGTGCCTGAGTCCCGCAGTCCCGGGAGTGCCGCAGCGGTGGTAGTCTCTCCCTGTCCCAGAGAGCGTGGTCTCTTCTTTAGGTTTTTGTAGTAAAGAAGTTTCCCTGCCCCATAGGTGTGGCTCAGTGATTGAGTTTCTACCTATGAACCAGGAGGTCTCGTTTCAGTTCCCTGTCAGGGTCCATTCCTGGGTTTTGGGCTCTAATAGGGGGTGTGCATGAGGCAGCCAATTAATGATTCTCTTTCATCACTGATGTTTCCTTTTTTTGCTTGTTTTGTTAATCCTCACCTGAGGATATTTTTCCATTAATTTTTAGAGAGAGTGGAAGGGAGAGGGAGAGACACAGAGAGAGAAACATCGATGTGAGACAGACACATCAATTGGTTGCCTCTTGTACGCACCCCTGATTGGGGTGGGGGATCGAACCTGCAACTGAGGTATATGTCCTTGATGGGACATTCCACAGGTCGACACTCTATCCATCGAGCCAAACTGGTTAGGACTCATTACTGATGTTTCCCTTCCTCTCTGAAATCAATCACTCTCTCTCCATACATATCCTATGTAATAAAAGCCTAATATGCTAAGTGTCTGGTCGACCGGTCAGCCGTTCAACCAATCAAAGTGTAATATGCTAATGATATGCTAAGGCCGCTCAACTGCTCGCTGTGACGGTGCACTGACCACCAGGGGACAGACAGTTGACTGGTTGAGCAGTCGCTATGACATGCTCTGACCACCAGGGGGCAGATGCTCCAACCAGTAGGTTAGCTTGCTGCTGGGGTCTGGCCTATTGGGACTGAGCTAGATGGGCCAGACACGCCCTGGAGTCCTCCCACGGTCCCTCTCCAGCTGGCTGACCAACCTCCCTCATCCCTCCCCGGCCCTGATCATGCACCGGTGGGGTCCCTTGGCCTGGCCTGTGCCCTCTCACATGCACCGGTGGGGTCCCTTGGCCTGGCCTGTGCCTCTCGGATGTTGGAGAATTGGTTTTGGCCTGATCCCACAGGCCAGGCCGAGGGACCCCACTGGTGCACGAATTTGTGCACCAGGCCTCTAGTATATATATATGTGTGTGTGTGTGTGTGTGTGTAAAAGAAGACTTTCTCCCTCTTTTTTATAAAAAAAAAAATTAGTTCCCTGAGTTTTGGCTATATTTGTACTTGCTATGGAAGGAAAGTAATGGTTTATCATTGGAAGTTCAGCTTTTATGTATGGAAGTTCAAAATGTAGAAGAAACTAGAAATGAAAAAAGTTATAAGATATCAAAGTAGTGGAAATTAGAAGTGGTGGCCTGAAAACATTTCATAATGAAAACAAGTTTATGCTGTTGGTAGTGTCATGAGAGGTCTGTGGTACTATAACTATGCAGAAGCTGCAGACTGCAGCTAAGTGCCAAAGCAGCTCACTATTAAAGATGGACAGATGAATACCTGCACTCCAGTGTTAATGAGACATGTACCTTCAATGCTGTGATATGCTGAACTGTTAGCAGTGTAGAGCAATATGTTGGATTGGTTACTATATATATGTTGACTTAATGTCATTTCTGTGTAACACTTTAATTTTATTTGCTATTATGTGGTATATTTAGAGGCCATGAAACTGAATGTACGTATGGAAACAATGTTCTTAAAAAGATGTTTTGAATATAATCATATATAAACATACCTGTATTATATTTGTCAATGATTCTGGTTGATCAAGATTTTATTGTACTTTTTTGTTGATGTATGTGTTCCTTGCTTATTTAATACTCTGCAAATTAGTTCTTCCTGTTTAAGAACTAAAGGCTAGCCATAACCGGTTTGGCTCAGTGGATAGAGCGTCGGCCTGTGGACTGAGGGGTCCCAGGTTCGATTCCGGTCAAGGGCATGTACCTTGGTTGCGGGCACATCCCCAGTGGGGGGTGTGCAGGAGGCAGCTGATCGGTGTTTCTCTCTCATCGATGTTTCTAACTCTCTATCCCTCTCCCTTCCTCTCTGTGGGAAGTCAATAAAATATATTTAAAAAAAAAAGAACTAAAGGCTAATATTTTTAGTGCTTCCTATATGCTAGTCATGGTTTTTTCATTTTATGTTAGCATTCATATCATTTTGGTACCATTTCCAGCTTAGAGAAGAGTTAGACATAGAGTTTAAGTAACTTCGAGGTCTGGTAAGTGATGGAACCTGAATGTCAAGTAGTCATTTAAAATTTTTTTTATCCTCACCTGAGGACTGAGGATATTAATTTTTAGAGAGAATGAAGGTTGGGGCGACAGGTGAGGGAAGGAGAGAGAAAGTGAGAGATAGAGATAGAGATAGAGATAGAGAAACGTTGATGTGACAGAGACACATCGATTGGTTGCCTCCCACTGAGTGGGGGAGGAGGGAGTGCAGGGATGAGACTTGCAACCCAGGTATGTGCCCTTGCCTGGGAATCAGACCCGAGACCCTCCTGTGTGCTGGCCGACGCTCTAACCACTGAGCAACTCCTGCCAGGCCTCCATCAGCCATTCTTATCCAAAACATGTGTTTATTACCTCTCTGCTATGCTGCTGCCTTATTAATGTCTTATACTTGTACAAAATGAGAAGTTAAAACTGTTTCTCTGATACACATTTCAGTGTGTGTAAATACCTATTTCATTGCTCTTTCTTGTGCATTTTTTTTTTTAAGATTCTTGGATTTCCCAATCAGCTTCATTTCCTCGAAATCAGAAACAGCCAGGGGTGGATTCTTTATCACCAGTGGCCTCGCTTCCTAAACAGATTTTCCAGCCTTCTGCCCAACAGCAACCCACCAAACCAGTTAAAGTCACTTGTGCAAACTGCAAAAAACCTTTACAAAAGGGACAGACAGCTTATCAACGAAAAGGATCTGCTCACCTCTTTTGTTCTACCACCTGCCTTTCCTCCTTCTCTCACAAGCCTGCTCCAAAGAAACTGTGTGTTATGTGTAAAAAGTAAGGTTTACTTTTAAACATAATTCCATATAGTTGAATATCGGTGGTATAAAATTTTAGGAAAACTGTTAAAGTCTTAGAGATGAATTATTCTATTTTCAAAATTGTTAAGCAAGTTGATTGAATCTTAAAGCTAAACTGAAATTTGTAATGATTTAGAGCAGCAGTTCTCAACCTGTGGGTCGCGACCCCTTTGGCGGTCGATCGACCCTTTCACAGGGGTCGCCTAAGACCATCCTGCATATCAGATATTTACATTACGGTTCATAACAGTAGCAACATTACAGTTATGAGGTAGCAACGAAAATAATTTTATGGTTGGGTCACAACATGAGGAACTGTATTTAAAGGGCCAGAAGGTTGAGAACCACTGATTTAGAGGGTTCTTTATCAAGCCCAGGTAGCTTATGATTAAAAGGCTTTCTATTTTATAGAGTTTGGTGTAGATCTGATAGTTAATTTTGTCTGTAATCTTCATTGACTCCTTGAATTTGTAAAAATATTCATTTATATTATTAATTAGATATAATTATTAGGCAGTTTATATATGGTTAGTCCTGTATTAAAATAGGTATGTGTTTATGTGTGTTTTGAACATTAACTCATTAGAATAGTCACTGTTTCAAGGTTCAGATACCAGTTTTCTGACGGCATTGGAGAGATAGGATGCTCTCTTCTGCCAATTTTTCAGTCTGCCTTCACTAGTTAAAAATAAGTGAGATATGCAAGGTCAAACCAGGTGGATTTTCTTGTACCATGTCTTGGAGCAGCCCAAATTTGGGAAGATATTTTTGATCTTAGAATTTTGGAAAAGTCTTAGTGCTCCATACAAGTTTAATAAAGTCAAATATTGGGATAATTGTTATACACTTTTTAGATTGCTTTATAGTAGTAATAAAAGACTTACATGCTGTAGTATAGGATCTTGAAATTGAGAATTGAAGGAAAACTTCAATGGTTATCAGTATTGTCATTTCCTAACATTTTAAAAAAAAATAGGTTTTTATTAATTTTTAAGGAGAATGAGGGAGAGAAACATCAATGATGAGAGAGAATCATTGATTGGCTGCCTCCTGCATGCCCCCTACTGGGGATTGAGCCTGCAACCTGGGTATGTGCCCTTGAACGGAATTGAACCTGGGACCCTTCAGTCTGACGGCCGGCACTCTATCCTTGCAGCCAAACCGGTTAGGACTCATTTCCTAACATTTCTAATTACAATTAGAGAGCTGTATAGAATGGTAGGTGGGGTTATTTTTATTATGTTCCTGTGACCTAGATATCTCATGCTTTATACTTATCCCAAGTGAGGGGAATTGAATAGGTATTGTAAATTTATTATAACTCAATAAATTGGGCTTTGACATTAAACTCTATATAAATAATAACAGCCATTTTGTTTTTTAAAATGTTACCAATATCTGAAAGCCTTGTTAAGGAGCTTAATGATAAATTGGGTGTAGTGGCAAGGACTTAACAATATAAAATAGTTTGCTTGTATAGAAATTAAAAATGTCAGTTATTATTATGTTTGATTTTTTTTTTTGTTAATCCTCACGAAAATGTGTATATATATATTTTTTAAATTTCTTATTGCTTTTTAGAGTGGAAAGGAGAGAGTGAGAGGGATAGAAACATCAACGGTGAGAGAGAATCATTGATTGACTGCCTTCTGCACACCTCCATACTGGGAATTGAGCCCGCAACCCGGGCATGTGCCCTCACTGGGAATTGAATCCTGACCTCCCGGTGATTCATAGGTTGACGACGCTCAACCACTGAGCAATGCCGCCCGGGCACCAAATGTATTTTTTCCATTGATTTTTTTTTAGAGAGTAGAAGGGAAGGAGAGAGACAAGAGAAACAAGGATATGAGCAACACATAGTTGGTTGCTTCCCGGGGCAGGATCAATCCTGCAATGGAGGTACGTGCCCATGACCAGAATCGAGCACATGACTCTTCAGTCCTCAGGCCAACGCTCTAACCACTGTGAAAAACTGGCTAGGGCTGTTTGATTATTTTTAAAAATAGAATTTTACTTTAAGTTGTTCCTCTTATTTTCAGAGATATAACTACAATGAAAGGAACCATCGTTGCTCAAGTGGACTCAAGTGAGTCCTTCCAGGAATTCTGTAGTACGTCTTGTCTGTCTCTCTATGAAGACAAACAGAATCCTACTAAAGGAGCTCTAAATAAATCAAGATGTACAATTTGTGGTAAACTAACAGAGGTTTGTGCTTTTGTGCTTTATCACTTGATTTTAACTTTTGGAAATATTTTTAACTTTATATAGCAGTTATAATCTTTCATTAGTCTATACCTTAAAAGTGAGGGTATATAAAAATTGATCTGATGAGTATCCCATTATGTAATCTGATTCTCCCCTAGTTAGAATAATTTAGGAAAAATTAAAATATAATATGAATTGACTTTTTTCCTGAGGTTGGGAGAACTCACAGACAAAACCACCATGTTTAAATCAATAGGCTGACTAAATAAGTAAGGCAACAATCTTGCTTAAGAAGTAGAACAAACGAAGTTTGGTAACTTCACATTGTTAATATGGTATTAAAGTGTTGGCATTTAATTAAAAAAAGAAACTTGTGTGAACATACCTCATTTGAGTGATTTGTAATAATGGTTCTCTCTCCTCCTTTTTCTAAAGTAGTGCACTTGTTTATAGTTCCTTTTGGATTTATCTGAAGATTTCCAGTCTCTTTGTTTTAGAAGTTTTATAACAGCAATATTCAAACTGGGTTGTTTTGTATTATTTTTAGATATTTCTAGAGAACTTTGTAGTTATGTCACTGGTGGTCCTCTCCACACCATACATGTATTCCTTGGGTGTATAAAAATGATTCAAGGAATAATGAAATATGTGTTATATTTCGTTTTTGCTTAAACAAGCTTTTCACTAAAACATTAATGAGGCATTTTTTTTCAATGGGAGTACCTTGTTATTTGGCTACTTGTCATAATCATTTGCTTTATAAAATTTTGTTTGTTGTTTTTCTTTTAGATTCGCCATGAAGTTAGCTTTAAAAATATGACTCATAAGCTGTGTAGTGACCACTGCTTTAATAGATACAGAATGGCCAATGGTCTGATAATGAATTGCTGTGAACAGTGTGGAGAGTACCTGCCCAGCAAAGGTGCTGGAAACAATGTCCTGGTGATTGATGGTCAGCAAAAGAGATTTTGCTGCCAAAGTTGTGTCATTGAATACAAACAGGTAATTCTTCATCTGATCAAAACCCACCACTCTAAAAAACACACACAAAAAACCCCTGCCATTCTTCTGAATATGTTGTAAATGGCTCTAATTGTTTTCTCTAATAGCATTTATTAACCAGATTTTTCTTGGAATCTCATTCCATTATTGTCTTCACATCTTGGAAAAGATCTATCTCAAATAAATACTATAAAGATAATTGGATATAAATGTGTGATGTTTACATAAAAAGGTAAATGCTATAAGAATTACTCAAGAATTCTCTTTTTTAAATATCTTGCCTTTATTTTATTTATTTATTTATTTATTTATTTATTTATCTTCACCTGAGGATAGCTTATTGATTTTAGAGGGAGAGGAAGGAGAGAAAGAAAGAAAGAAAGAAAGAAAGAAAGAAAGAAAGAAAGAAAGGAAAGGGGAAGGGAAAGGGAGAAAGGGAGAGGAAAGGGAAGGGAAGGGAAGGAAAGGAGGAAGGAAGATGAAGGAAGGAAGGAAGGAAGATTGGTTGCCTCCCGTATGCACCCCACTCAGGGATCAAACCTGCAGCCTTTCTGGTGTACTGGATGGTCCTTCAGTCAACTGAGCCTTCTGGCTGGGGCATGATTTCTCATTTGAATTTTCTTTTGGGTGGTTGCAAATATGATTTCTCTCTCTTTTTTTTAAATCCTTACTGAGAACATTTTTTCCATTGTTTTTCAGAGAGGGTAGAAGGGAGGGAGGGAGCAGGAGAGAGAAAGAGAGAAACATCGATGTGAGAGAGACACATTGACTGCTTGACTCACTCTCACACTTGATTGGAGAGCAGGAAGTGAATCTGCAATGGAGGTATATGTTCTTGACTGAGAATCGAACCCTTGACTATTAGGAGTGCAGGCTGCCACTAACCATCGAAAGACATTGGCCAGGGAGCAAATATGATTTTTCACATTGTTAAAGCTTAGCTTAGGACTGATCATCTCATTTAATTTTCAGTTTTAATGTTAATTAAAAAAAAAAATCTTTAGCTTTGTAAGTATTGCATATGTCCCCTTTTTTCCCCATTGGCCCCTTCTAGGACCAACCCTCTCCCCGCCTCTGGCCTTCACCACCAATTGTCTGTGTCCATGGGTTATACATACAGTATATGCATACAAGTTCTTTGGTTGATCACTTCCCCCATACCCTCCCCCACCTTCCCTCTGAGATTCTGCAGTCTGTTCTATTGCTTTTTGGTTGGTGGATCAATTTTGTTTATCAGCTTATTTTGTTCACTAGATTCCACATATGAGTGAGATAATGTGATACTTGTCTTTCTCTTACTGGGTTATTTAGCTGAGCATAATACTCTCCAGGTCCCTCCATGATATCTCAAAGAGTAAGAGATCCTTCTTTTTTATTGCTGCATAGGATTCCATGGTATAAAAGTTCCATGGCTTTTTTATTTTTTTATTTTTATTTTTTTTCAATTAAATCTTTATTGTTCAGATTATTACAGTTGTTCCT
>NW_005370366.1:3282363-3300806 GCF_000412655.1 Myotis brandtii
GAGCAGTTATGGCTGCTCTCAGTCCTGCCCTCAGAGGCCCTGCTTCTCAGTGTCCCGGCAATTGCTGCAAGCACCCCCGAGAGAAAGCCGCCTTCGAGTTCCGACCAATGCCAGACAGTCCAGTTTCTCCCATATGAGTCTGGGTCCCAGAGACTCGCCCGGAACTGGAGCTCAGAGCTTGAGACTCCCTCCTAATTGAAAAAGACAACCGTGTCCTCAGCCGCCAGCCCTCTCCGCATGCACCTCTGTACCTCTGTATTTTACTTCCGCACCGTACCTCCTCTGAGTTTCGGTATGCTTTTCTCTTTCCTTCTAGTTGTAGAATTTCCACTCAGCCAGCCTTCCTGTGGTTCTGGATTATGTCCGTTCCGTCTTTTAGTTGTATTTTTGAAGTGGTTGTGCGAGGCAGCAATCTCCAGTGTTTACCTATGCCGCCATCTTGGTTTTCTCCCATGGCTTTTTTAATCCATTCTCACTGAGGGGCACTTGGGCTGTTTCCAGACCTTAGCTATTATAAATTGTGCTACTATAAACATAGGGGAGCATACATTCTTTCTGATTGGTGTTACTGGTTTCTTAGGATATATTCCTAGAAGTGGGATCACTGGGTCATATTTAATTTTTTGAGGAAACTCCATACTGTTTTCCATAATGGCTACACCAGTCTGCTTTCCCACCAGCAGTATACTAGGGTTCCCCTTTCTCCATATCCTCACCAGCACTTGTCATTTGTCGATTTGTTGATGGTAGCCATTCTGACAGGTGTGAGGTGACACCTCACTGTCGTTTGAATTTGTATCTCTCTGATGATCAGTGACTTTGAGCATCTTACGTATATAAAAGGCTAACATGCAAAGTGTCTCCGCGGGAGTTCGATCGCTCGCTATGACATGTGCTGACCACCAGGGGGTGGCATGAAACGAAGGAATACCCCAACTGGCAGCTGGGGGAGGAATGCCCGGGCTGGCAGAAAGAAGGCCCCCATCGCCGACCAGGCCTAGGGACCCTACCCATGTACGAATTTTGTGCAATGTGCTTCTATCTATATATATAAAAGCCTAAGTGATCGGCCGACCAGCTGACTCGCTGACCGGCTGACCAACCAACCAACCAGAAGCTATGACGCGCAATGACCACCAGTGGGCAGATGCTCAATGCAGTAGCTGCTGAGCTGTGTTCACTTGGCAGCTGCGGTTCTCAGGTGACGCACTGGAACCAGAGAGGAGGGAGCCCGATTACGTGGTGTGTCACCCAGAACAGCCTTCTTGCAATCTGAGACCCCTCAGGGGATGTCGGAGAGCCAGTTTTGGCCTGATCCCTGCAGGCCAGCCCGAGGGACCCCACCGGAGCACGAATCTGTGCACCAGGCCTCTAGTTTAAGTATAATATGCCAAAAATCAGTTAGAGGTCAAAGTGGAAAAAAAACATACGTTTTGTGTGTGTGTGTGTGTGTGTGTGTGTGTGTTTTCTCTAGTGCTCAGTACTGATTGTATATTCAAAAAAATTATGATTGATTTAATTAGGGATATCTATAGTAATAAAAGTGTAATATGCAAATCAACTGAATGACCGAATAGCAGAATGACCATCTGGACCACCTTCTGGACTACCACACTATGACATGTACTGGCGCCAGGTCAGCCAAGGCCGGTGCGATGTGATTGGTCGGGGGGCCCTGCCATCGCCCTGCAGACGAAGGCACAGGCCACCCTCTGCGGGGTGATCAATGGGGGGGCTCTTCGATCGGTCGCCCCAAAGAGGGAGGCACAGGCCACTGGCAATCGATGGGGGAGGGCGGACTCCACGATTGCCCTACGTGACGTCATTACCTGGATGGACACTTAGCATATTAGCCTTTTATATATATAGACTAGAGGCCTGGTGCATGAAATATTTGAACAGGAGGGGGGTGTCCCTCAGCCCAGCCTGCGCCCTCTCGCAATCCGGGACCCCCTCAAGGAGGGTCTCTAGGCTTGGCTGGTGATCAGGGCCTATCAGGGCTTTCCTTCCTCCACCTGCCGGCAGCTGGCCCCCGCTACTGCTTGCCATCTGTGCGGCACTGCCCCCAACCTCCCAGCCACCGGTCACCTCCCTCTGCAGGCGACAGGCGTGGGGTGCAATCACTTGACTGGCCTGGGCCTCCCTCTGCGGGGCGATTGATCGCAGGGTCCCCAGATCAATGGCCCCACAGAGGGAGGCCCCTGCCCACCCGCCACAGTGGTGCCAACCAGGTAGCCTGGGCCTCCCTCTTTGGGGGACACCCCCCTGTTCAAATATTTCATGCACCAGGCCTCTAGTCTATATATATAAAAGGCTAATATGCTAAGTGTCCATCCAGGTAATGACGACACGTAGGGCAATCGTGGAGTCCGCCCTCCCCCATCGATTGCCAGTGGCCTGTGCCTCCCTCTTTGGGGCGACCGATCGCAGAGCCCCCCCATTGATCACCCCGCAGAGGGTGGCCTGTGCCTTCGTCTGCAGGGCGATGGCGGGGCCCCCCCACCAATCACATCGCACCGGCCTTTGTTCTCCCTGCGTGATCTATCTTTTTAAAAAAAATATATTGTATTGATTTTTTTACAGAGAGGAAGGGAGAGGGATAGAGGGTTAGAAACATCAATGAGAGAGAAACATCGATATGCTGCCTCCTGCACATTCCCCACTGGGGATGTGCCCGCAACCAAGTTACATACCCTTGACCGGAATTGAACCTGGGACCCTTCGGTCAGCAGGCTGACGCTCTATCCACTGAGCCAAAGCAGCCAGGGTGCTCCCTACGTGATCTATAATAATAATCTGCTTTGTGTTGATATTTACTGCTGTGTTGCTGACAATTACCTGAAAGAGAAGTTGGGGTGCTTCACTGGGCTGGAAAAAGTGTAGCTACATAAGAAAGCAGGTTTAATTAAGCAAGATTATTCTTTATAAAAGGCTCAGTTGACTTGTGCATGCGGGATACATATAAAGCTCTTGCTGGCACCAATTGCACATGTGTGTTTTGATTTGTCATTGTCGATTGTGAATTTGGTTGACACTTCTATTATAGAGAAAGGGTGAATAGCGATATTAAAATATTTTTTGTAATTCATTTACTTTCAGTGTGCATGAATTTGTGCACTGGGCCACTAGTTGTTTCATAAGTCTCTTGGCGATCTGTATGTCCTCTTTGGAGAAGTGTCTATTTAGGGCCTTTGCCCATTTTTCAATTGAATTGTTTGTCATCCTTCTGTTAAGTTGTATGAGTTCCTTACATATATTGGATGTTAACCCTTTATCAGATGTATCATTGCCAAGTATGTGTTCCCATACAGTGGGTTCTCTTTTCGTTTTTTTTTTTGTTTGTTTTGTTTTTTTTAAAATATATTTTATTGATTTTTTACAGAGAGGAAGGGAGAGAGATAGAGAGTTAGAAACATCGATGAGAGAGAAACATCGATCAGCTGCCTCCTGCACATCTCCTACTGGGGATGTGCCCGCAACCCAGGTACATGCCCTTGGCCGGAATCGAACCTGGGACCCCTCAGTCCGCAGGCCGACACTCCATCCACTGAGCCAAACCGGTTTCGGCGTCTCTTTTCGTTTTTTTTGGTGGTTTCTTGCTGTGCAGAAGCTTTTTTATTTTGATGTAGTCCCATTTGTTTAGTTTCCTTTGCCCTAGGACAGTGGTCGGCAAACTCATTAGTCAACAGAGCCAAATATCAACAGTACAACGATTGAAATTTCTTTTGAGAGCCAAATTTTTTAAACTTAAACTATATAGGTAGTTACATTGTTATTAACTTAATTAGGGTACTCCTAAAGCTTACGAAGAGCCACACTCAAGGGCCAAAGAGCTGCATGTGGCTCGCAAGCTGCAGTTGGCCGACCACGGCCCTAGGAGATGTATCTATACATATATTGACACGAGAGATGCCTGAGATTTTGCTGCGTATGGTTTCTTTTGGATTTTTATGGTTTCACGACTTTAAGTCTTTTATCCATTTTGAGTGTATTTTTGTTAATGGTGTAAGTTTGTTTCATTTTTTTGCATGTATCGTACAGTTTTCTCAACACCGTTTATTGAAGAGACTCTCTTGACTCCCTTGTATGCTCTTGCCTCCTTTGTCAAATTATAATTGAGCGTAATGGCTTGGGTGGATTTCTGGGTTCTCTTTTCTGTTCCATTGATCTATATGCCTGTTCTTGTGCCAGTACCAGGCTATTTTGATTATGGTGGCTTTGTAGTATAACTTGAAATCTGGTATTGTGATTCCTCCGACTTTTTTGTTGTTTCTCAAAATTGCTGCAGCTATTCGGGGTCTTTTTTGATTCTAAGTAAATTTTTGAAGTATTCTAGATCTGTGAAATATGCTGTTGTTATTTTAATAGGGATTGCCTTGAATCTGTAGATTGCCTTGGGGAGTATGGACATTTTAATGATGTTATTTTTACCAACCCATAACACGGTATATTCTACAATTGTTTATATCTTCCTCTATCTCTTTTTTCAACATCCTGTAGTTTTCCGAGTACACGTCTTTTGCCCTCCTTAATTTTAAGTTTATTCCTAAATATGTTAATTTTTTTGTTGCAATGATAAATGTGATTTTTTGTTTAGTTTCTCTTTCTGAGAATTCATTGTTGATGTATAAAATAGCCATCAGTTGTTAGGTGCTGATTTTGTATTCTGCATTGCCACATTTATTTATTAAATCTAGTAGTTTTTTGGTGGCATCTTCAGGGTTTTCTATGTGCAGTATCATGTCATTTGCAAGTTATAAGAGTTTTGGATGCCTTTTATTTCTTTTTATTTTGTTAGATCGCTGTGGCTAGGACTTCCTGTAACTATATTGAATAAGGGTGGCCAAAATGACATAGCTGTCTTGTTCCTTTTCTTAGGGGAAATGGTTTTAGTTTTTCCCATTGAGTATGATGCTTGGTGTAGGATTGTCATATAGGGCCTTTATCATGTTAAGATATGCTCCCTCTATTCCTACTTTGCTGAGAATTTTTATCATATATGTGTGTTGGATTTTGTCAGATGCTTTTTCTGTGCCTATCGATATGATCATGGGATTTTTGTCTTTCAATTTGTTTATGTTATGTATCACGTTTATTGATTGGCAAATATTGTACTAGCCTTGCATCCCTGGAATAAATCCGAGTTGGTCATGGTGTATGCTCTTTTTAATATATTGCTGGATTCTATTTGCTAATATTTTGTTGAGGATTTTAGCATCTGTGTTCATCAGGGATATTGGCCTGTAATTCTCTTTCTTCGTAGTGTCTTTATCTGGTTTTGGAATTAGGATAATGTGGCTTCATAATAAGAGCTTAGAAGTGTTCCTCTTGCATATATTGGAATAGATTGAGGAGTATAGGTGTTAGTTCTTCTTTGAATGTTTGGTAAAACTTCCAGTGAAGCCGTCCTGACCCAGGGAGTTTTTTGATGACTGCTTCTATTTCCTCAGTTGTTATTAGCCTATTCGAGTTTTCTGATTCTTTCTGATTCAGTTTTGGGAGATTGTATTTTTTCTAGGAATTTGTCCATTTTACCCACATTGTCCAGGTCGTTGGCCTATAGGTGTTCATAGTATTTTCTTTCTTTTTTTAAAAAAAAAAAATATTTTATTGATTTTTTTACAGAGAGGAAGGGAGAGGGATAGAGAGTTAGAAACATCGATGAGAGAGAAACATCAATCAGCTGCCTCCTGCACACTCCCCACTGGGGATGTGCCCGCAACCAAGGTACATGGCCTTGGCGGGAATCGAACCCGGGACCCTTCAGTCCGCAGGCTGATGCTCTATCCACTGAGCCAAACCGGTCAGGCCATAGTATTTTCTTACAATCCTTTTTATTTCTGTGGTGTCAGTGGTTACTTCTCTGCTTTCATTTAATTTATTTGGGTCCTCTCTGTTTGTTTCTTGATGAATCTCTGTAATGGTTCATCAATCTTATTTATCCCTTCAAAGAATCAGCGCTTGGTTTCATTGATTTTATTGTATTGTTTTCTTAGTCTCTATGTTATTTATTTCTGCTCTAATCTTTATTATTTCCTTCCTTCTATTTTCTCTGGGCTTTTCTTATTGTTCTTTTTGAGTTCTTTAAGTTGTTGGGTTAAATAGTTTATTATTAATTTTTGTGTGTTTTGCGGTAGGCCTGTAGTCCTATGAACTTCTCTCTCAGGACTGCTTATGCTGTGTCTCAGATTTTGGATTGTTGTGTGTTCACTTTCATTTGTTTGCAGATCTCATTGGTAACCCATTCATTGTTTAATATCATGCTATTTAACCTCCAGGTGTTTGAATGTTTTGGGGATTTTTACTGTAGTTGATTTCTAATTTCATTCCACTGTGATCTGAGAAGATTCTTGATATTATTTCAGTCTTCAGTCTTCTTGAACTTGTAGAGACTTGTTTTGTGTCCTAACATGTGGTCTATCTTTTTTAATAACCCATGTGCACTTGAGAAGAATGTATATTCTGCAGCTTTGGTGTGAAATGTTCTATAACAGTGGTTCTCAACCTTCCTAATGCCGCGACCCTTTAATACAGTTCCTCATGTTGTGGTGACCCCCAACCATAAAATTATGTTCGTTGCTACTTCATAACTGTAATTTTGCTACTGTTATGAATCATAATGTAAATATCTGATATGCAGAATGTATTTTCATTGTTACAAATTGAACATAATTAAAGCATAGTGATTAATCACAAAAACAATATGTAATTATATATGTGTTTTCCGATGGTCTTAGGCGACCCCTGTGAAAGGGTCGTTTGACCCCCAAAGGGGTCAAGACCCACAGGTTGAGAACCGCTGTTCTATAACATCAACTAAGTCCATCTGATCCAGTATGTTCTTTAGAGTCACTGTTTCCTTGTTAAATTTTTGTCTGGAAGACCTATACAGTGAAGTCAGTGGGGTGTTAATTTCCTTGGTATTACTGTATGGTTGTAGATCCTCTAGAAGCTTTTTTATATATTTAGGTGCTCATATATTGGGTGCATATGTGTTTACTAGGGTTATATCCTCTTCTTGGATCGATCCCTTTCGTATTATGTAGTGACCTTTGTTGTCTCTTGTGATGGCCTTCATTTTAAAGTCTATTTTGTCAAATATGAGTATTGATATGCCAGCTTATTTTTCTTTCCATTTGCATGGAAAATTTTTTTCATCCCTTCACTCTCATCCTTTGTGAGTCCTATGTTCTGAGGTGGATTTCTTGTAGACATCATGTATACTGGTTGACCCTATGCCTTTTGATGAGAGCATTTAATCCATTTACATTTAAGGTTATTATTGATAGGTATTTATTCATTGCCATTTTAATTCAGTATGCCTAAGTTTCTCTATTTATTCTTCTTATCACAGCAGTACCTTTAGCATTTCTTGTAATATTGGCTTGGTGGTCATGAACTCCTTTAGTGTTTTTTTTGTCTGGGAAGGTTTTTATTTCACAGTCTATTTTGAATGATAGCCTTGTGGGAAATAATAATCTGGGTTTTGATCCTTGTTTTGCATTACCTTGAATACTTCATGCCATACCCTTCTGGCCTGTAGAGTTTCCGTTGACCAATAAAATAATAGCCTTTGGGAGCTGCTTTGTAGGTAACAGTTTGCTTTTCTCTTGCTGCCTTTTATAAAAGACTAGAGGCCCAGTGCACAAAATTCGTACATGGAAGGGTGTCCCTCAGCCCGGCCTGCACCCTCTCCAATCCGGGACCCCCACAGGGATCGGGCCTAAACCGGCATTCGGACATCCCTCTCGCAATCTGGGACTGCTAGGTCCTAACCACTTGTCTACCTGCCTGCCTGATCACCCCTAACCGCCTCTGCCTGCCAGCCTGATGCCCCTAATGGCTTCCCCTGCTGGTCTGATTGCCCCCTAACTGCTCCCGACAGCCTGATTGCCCCCTAACTGAGCCTTGGCTGCTGGGCAGCCACCATCAGCGGCTTTCCTGAGCCGCAGGCTGGCCCTGGGCGACTGGGCAGCCACTATCCCTGGCTTCCCTGAGCCTTGGGCTGGCCCTGGGTGGCTGGGCAGCCGCTATCCCTGGCTTGCCTGAGCTCGCAGCTGCCATTCCCGGCTTTCCTGAGCCTTGGGCCATCTTGGGCAGCGGCAGCCGCCATCTGTGGCTTGCCTGAGCCTCAGATAGCTGCTTTGGCTTTGTCCGGATGGTCATCCGGAATACGTCCGGTCCAATTAGCATACTACCCTTTTATTAGTATAGATTCTTTATTTATCTTTAATTTTTGGCAGTTTAATTATGATGTGTCTTGGTGTGGGCCTGTTTGGGTTCTTCTTGCTTGGGACTCTGTGTCTCCTGTACTTGTGTGACGTTTTCCTTCACCCGGTTAGGGAAGTTTTCTGCCATTATTTCTTCAAACATGTTCTCTATCCTTTTCTCCCTCTTCTGGGACACCCACTAAATAAATATTTTTATGTTTCATGTTGTCCCACAGCTCCCTTAAGCTGTCTTCCTGTTTTTTCCTTTTGGTTCACTGATTGATTTTTTTTTTCTACCCTGTCTTCCAATTCACTGATCAGATCCTCAGCTCTCCTGATCCGCTGTTTTTACTATATCTTTTTTCATGCTGTTTAGTTTGTTTACCACCATTATTCTGAACTCTATATCAGATACTTATCTCCGTTTCATTGATCTATTCTTCTGGACAATTCTTTTGTTCTCTCATTTGGGGGTTGATTCTTCGTCTCCTCATTTTTGGGTTCCTTTTGGGTTTCTGACTGTGTCTTAGATTTGCTACGCTTCTCAATCTCTAGTGCAGGACAGTGTCAAATGCTGTTTCAGACTACTTAGATCAGGCAAAGGTTCAAAGCCTCCAGATACCACTTCTGCTTGCAGACTGATTGGATTTAGTCTTTAGTAACCTCAGGCCAGAGGTGGGATGAGTGGTTTTCCAACAGAGTGGGGCAGTTGCTTCTGCCTGGAGGTTAATTGTTTTTCTCAGTCTATTAATGTGTCTCAGAAACTACACAGGGTGGGGTAAGGGGTTTTCCAATATGGAGGGGCAACTGTGTTCCCCCGTGGCAAAAACCACATGAATAGCAAAGGTCTGCCTGAGAAAGATGTCCTCTGCAGGTTCAGGGAACAACCCAATACAATAAACGGGGGTGTCTGCCTTGTGAGCTCTAACCCCAGATCCCCCAACCCTGGCTTCTCCCCACAGAGCTGCAGTCCAGTCTGCCTTTCCTTGCTGCAGCCCAAGGTGAGTGGCTGCACATGAAATTTTGTGCCTTGTCCCTTTAGGAGGGTGCCTGCATTTCCAGCGTCTGTCCCTGGCAGACAGCAACCCTGCTGCTTTTCACAGCTAGATGTTAAGTGGGCACCTTTCTCAGTTCTGGTACTCTCTGCAGGGTGGCCCAGCTTGCGGTTTATACCCCAGAGTGCTCAGTGGCAGCCCCCCACAGCTGAGATATCTCTCCAGAACTTCATCTGCTGTCTATGGGGTCCTGTCCATCCCTTTCGCACCTCTGCCCTTTTTTCCTGTCTCTGTGTGGTATCCGCTTTCCATCCTTGGTTATCAGGGTTCTCTACAGCTTGTTTTTAGTTGATTATTCTGGATGATTTTTTTTGGTATTTTCGTTGTAATTCCAGTTTGGTCCTTGGAACATGTCTTTGTAGCATCCATTTACTTTGTTGCCCTTTTAATCTCTCAAGGTTAAGTTTGATTTTATGATCGTTTGAATTAGTTTATTTTGAATTTATACTCATGATTCAAAAGTAAAGTGTACATAAAAAGATATACTCAGGCCCTGACCGGTTTGGCTCAGTGGATAGAGCATCGGCCTGCGGACGGAAGGGTCCCGGGTTCGATTCTGGTCGGGGGCATGTGCCTTCGTTGCGGGCACATCCCCAGTGCGGGGTGTGCAGGAGGCAGCTGATCAATGTTTCTTTCCCGTCGATGTTTCTAACTCTTTATCCCTCTCCCTTTCTCTCTGTAAAAAATCAATAAAAAAAAAAAGATATACTCAGAAAACTCCTGCTCCTGTTTCTGTCTTCTCCTCTTGTTTTCTATTCAATCTCTTTTTTCCTCAATTAGATTCCTTGTTCATTTACTTTTTTAGATGCAGTTATTGCTAGATGTGGATTTATTGGCATTTTATTGTTCATATTTTTTATCTTTTACTCCTCCTCCTCTTCCTCTTCCTCCTTTTTCTTCATTTTAATGTTCATATTTTTGATCTTTTATTTCTCCTTCTCCTTATTTCAGGGTTGTTTTCTCTGTGAATTATTTGTTTACATCTTTTACCCATTTTTTTTTTTGTTTGGGCTTTGATCTTCTCTTCCCTCCTCACCCCCATTAATTTGAACATTTATTTTTATGAGCAAAATGCATTGGTAATTTGTTCATGAAATAATTATTGACCACCTACTATGTTGCAGGTACTGTACTTGTTGCTAGGAATGGAAAGTAAAGTAGACATAGTTCCTGCTTCATAGGATTTGCAATGGGGAGGAATACTTTCAGTTTGTTAATATAAGGAAAGCTATAATGTTGATGGAAATGATTACACTAATGATAAACTCCAGGACTTTTAAAAAATTTTTTTATTGATTAAGTTATTACATATGTGTCCTTATCCCCACATTACCCCCTATTTCCCCCACTCATGCCCTCACCCCCCTGTTGTCTGTGTCCATTGGTTAGGCCTATATGCTTGCATATAAGTCCTTTGGTTGATCTAACCTCCAGGACTTTTGATGTTGCTGATATTGTTGGTATTGTTAGGAGTGCTGGCTTTAGTTAGTTTGCTTTGGTTAAAATTCAGGCCCCACCAGTTATCATCTATGTTCCAGGTAAATTAGCTTCCCTGTGCCTGGCTTTGTTTTCATCAGGTGTAAAGTTGTGGACCTAGTAATCTTGTCTCATAGTGTTACTAAAAAAATCAAATCTGAGTCTTTTGCCTTGATTTTTAAGATCATACTTCTAGTAAATGAACACTACCAATTCTCCATCAGCTTATTTTGTGTTCTTTCCTATTTACTTTTCCCTTTCCCTTCCTCAAAAGGTAACCACTAATTGTGTGTTTTCATGGTTTGACTTATTTATAAATATTATGTAAACTAGAGACCTGGTGCACGAAATTCATTTACTGGGGTGGGTGGGGGGGTGGGAGGTGTCCCTCAGCCCGGCCTGCGTCCTCTCACAATCCGGGACCTCTCCGGGGAATGTTGGGCCTAAACCGGCAGTTGGACATCTCTCTCGCAATCTGGGACCCTGCATGCACCAGTGACCATACTTTTCATACAGGTGCAAGGCATCTTGCTGTTGTATGGGCAGCTACATTTTTTTGCCCTGATTATAAAAAGTAGTACATAACATCATCCTTCTGAGGCAATAATACCATTTTCCCCATCTTATGGGTGGTAAAACTGAAGCAGAGAGAAGTAATTGGCTTTGTCACACAGTTGTAAGTGTCGGAATCAGGGCTGACCACAAAATGTGCAAGCCAGAGTCCATGCATGTCATCACTGCATCATCCTGTTTTTTCAGTGTTAGAGTAGCCTTTCCAGATTTTAATTTTTAAATCTAAGAGACTGTTCCCAATATATAGGGTAGGGTCCCTAGGCCTGGCTGGCCATCAGGGCCATCTGTGGGGTGACCGGTGGGTGGGGTGATTGGGGGTCCCGCTGGCACCCGCCTTGGTTGGCGGCCTGGTGTCGCCTGCTGGCCAGCCCCGCCCCCCGCCACCTCCTGTTGCTTCCTCTCGGGGCAGCTCCTGCATTGTGTCTGCCCCCTGGTGGTCAGTGCGTGTCATAGAGACCAGTCGTTCCGCCTTTCGGTGGATTTGCATATTACGGTTTTATTTTATAGGACTAGAGGCCTGGTGCACAAAAATTCCTAGGTGCCTGCCACGCAGCCCCTGGTCGGGCTCAGAGCAGGGCCGATTGGGGAGTTGGGGCGCTGCCCCGTCATGCACAGAGCAGGGCGGATCAGGAGGTTGCGATGCCACCCTTAGTCACGCTCAGGGTAGGGCCGATTGGGAGGTTGGGGTGCCGCCCCCCCACACACTCAAGGCAGGGTCGATGGGGAGGTTGCGGCACCACCCCCTGTCACCCACAGAGCAGGGCGGATCAGGGGGTTGTGATGCCACCCTCAGTCATGCTCAGGGTAGGGCCGATTGGGGGGTTGGGGCGCTGCCCCCTGTCACACTCAAGGCAGGGTCGCATCCCCTATCACCCACAGAGCAGGGCGGATCAGGGGGTTGTGATGCCACCCTCAGTCATGCTCAGGGTAGGGCCGATTGGGGGGTTGGGGCGCTGCCCCCTGTCACACTCAAGGCAGGGTCGCATCCCCTATCACGCACAGAGCAGGGCGGATCAGGGGGTTATGGCGCCACCCCTGTCACATACAGAGCTGGCCGATCAGGGGGTTGGGGCACTCCACCCTGTCACACTCAGGGCAGGGCCGATGGGGAGGTTGCAGCTCCACCCCGTCACACACAGAGCGGGCCCATGGGGGGGTTGGGGCGCCGCCCCCTGTCACACTCAAGGCAGGGTCGATGGGGAGGTTGCGGCACCACCCCCTGTCACCCACAGAGCAGGGCGGATCAGGGGGTTATGGCGCCACCCCTGTCACATACAGAGCTGGCCGATCAGGGGGTTGGGGCACTCCACCCTGTCACACTCAGGGCAGGGCCGATGGGGAGGTTGCAGCTCCACCCCGTCACACACAGAGCGGGCCCATGGGGGGGTTGGGGCGCCGCCCCCTGTCACACTCAAGGCAGGGTCGATGGGGAAGTTGCGGCGCCACCCCCGTCACGCACAGAGCAGTTCAGATCAGGGGGTTGGGGCGTCGCCCCCTGTTACCCACAGAGCAGGGCCGATCAGGGGGTTGGGGCACTCCACCCTGTCACACTCAGGGCAGGGCCGATGGGGAGGTTGCAGCTCCACCCCGTCACACACAGAGCGGGCCCATGGGGGGGTTGGGGCGCCGCACCCTGTCACACACAGAGCAGGGCCAATCAGGGGGTTGGGGAGCTCCCCCCATCAGGCACAGAGCAGGGCCGATCAGGGGGTTGGGGTGCCTTCCCCTGTTACGAACAGAGCAGGGCGGATAGGGAGGTTGTGGCCCCGCCCCCTGCCACACACAGAGCCACAGGGTGATCAGGGGGTTTGGGCGCTGCCCCCTGTCATGCTGCTCCAGCGGCCAGGAGGCCTCGCGGCTCCGCTTATCTCAGGCCGGGAGGCCTCGCGGCTCCACTGATCCCAGTGCCGGGAGGCCTCGCGGCTCCGCTGATCCCGGTGCTGGGAGGCATATTACCCGTTTACTATATAGGATAGAGGCCTGGCGCACGGGGGGGTGCCAGCTGGTTTGCCCTGAAGGGTGTCCCGGATCAGGGTGGGGGTCCCGCTTGGGTGCCTGGCCAGCCTGGGTGAGGGGCTGAGGGCCGTTTTCAGGCTGGCGGGTGACTGAAGCTCCCACCCTCTCCTTTTTTTCTTTTTTTTTTTTATTCTGGGATTTATTTACCTTCAATGGCTGTCCCTGGAGCTGAGAGCCGGCTTTAGCTTTGAGGCTCGGCTCCAGCTCTGAGACCTCGGCTGCTGAAAGCAGGTTTCTGGGCTTTGTTTATCTTCTGTATTTGAAACTTCGTTGCGACTCCAGCTCTGAGATCCCGGCTGGCTGAAAGCAGGTATCTGGGTTTTTTTTAGCTTCTATAATTGTAACATTGTTTCTTAGAGAGTATCTCAGAGCTGGTCTGCGGCAGGCGGGGAACCTTGGCTTCCTCCTTCATTGGAGCAAGCAAGCTTGTTCGCTTCAGCTGCCTGGCTGTCGACCGCCATCTTGGTTGGCAGTTAATTTGCATATCTCGCTGATTAGCCAATGGGAAGGGTAGCGAAGTTAGGGTTAATTACCATGTTTCTCTATTATTAGATAGGATGGCATTAATATGTAATAAGATTTATCTATGGTATATATAACTGTGATTGGATGCTCATATACATTTTTTGCCATGTAGAATTTTAAATGTTAATATTGTCAAACTTAATGGTTTTCTATTATTACTTCTGGAAATTGCTTCATATATTCTTTTCATTTCTAGGCTATAAAAGGATACTTTTCATGTTTTCTCTTAATGTTTGTAAGGCTTCATTTTAACATTTACATCTTTAACCCACTTGGAATTTATTTTGGTCTGCAGTTGAGTTGTGGGTCAAATATCTGCTTCCAAATGACTGACCTTGAGACTCAGCATGTTTTTTATGTCAAAGTGTTCTTCAGAGTGCAAGGGATTTCATTCCACTTATTACATCAATATTTTTGTTAACTTTTCATAAATTTTTATCGTTATTTTAGATGAGTTTTTTTTCTTCCATTATTTTCATAAAGGAAAAAACTAAATCCTTTATGAATAAACATATAAAAGGTCTGTAATTTTTGTCGTGGTGGTGTCTTTATCAGTCTTTGGAATTAGGGTAATGCTGACCTAATAGAATAGGGGTGGGAAATGTTCCATTCTCTTGTGACTTTTAGAAGAGTTTGAGAAGAATTCATGTCAGTTCTTTTTTAAAATGTTTGTCAGAATTCTCCAGGGAAGCCACTGGTCCTGGGCTTTTCTTTGTCGCAAGGTTTGTGATGACTGATTTAACCTCTATTTACCAGTCTGTTGATCTTTTCTGTTTAGTGTGGAGTTGATTTTAGTGGTTCCTCTGTTTTAAGGAATTTGTCTATTTCTTTTATGTTACCTCAGTTTTTGGTGTATAATTGTTCATAGCATTTAATTAGTTATTTGGGAGAGTGGGGCAGTGTCCTGTATTTGCCCCTTTTTTTGTTTCTCTGTTCTTTGTATCTTTTGTTTTTCTTAGTTTATCTAAAAGGTTTGTAAATTTCTTTCAAATGATCAACTTTTGGTTTAATTGATTTTAGTTTTTATTCTCTATCTCCACTTTAATCGTTATTATTCCCTTTCTTCTGCTGGCTTTGGATCTAGTTTTTTCTTTTTTTCTATTTCAGGTATACATTAGGTTATTGATTTGAGATCTTTTAAAAAATAGGTATTTATAATGATAAATTTTATTTTGATCACTGATTGCTCTGTATCCCATCACTTTTGTTATTTTGTGGTTTAGCTTTCATTTTATTAAGTATTTTTAAGTTTCCCTAGTGAGTTCTTCTTTGAGTTAAGTAGTTTAATAATCTGTATTTGTGAATTTCCCAGTTTTCCTTCTATTACTTATTTCTAGTTTCATTCTCTTATAATTGAAAAAGATACTCTGTGTTTTCAATCTTTATAAATTTGTTGAGACTTTTTTGGTGGCCTAACGTACGATCTGTCCTGGAGAATCTTTTATGTGAAATTGAGAAGACAATTTATTCTGCTATTGTTGAGTGGAGTACTCTATGTCTGTTAGCTCTAGTTGTTTTACAATGTTATTCAAATCCTGTATTTAATTATTAAAATTTTGTCTGGATGTTCTACCCATTATTGAAAGTGGTTATTTAATAACCACTAGCTGTTATTCTAGTCTTTGTCAGTATTTACTTAGTATATTTTGGGACTCTGGTATTTGGTGCATATATGTTTATAATTATATCTTATTTTTAGAAAATCTTTATTGTTGAGGGTATTACAGATATCCCTCTTTTATCCCCCTGTTGTTCCTCTCCAGCTCATTCCTATTCCTCCCCAGGCCTTTACCACCCTATTGTCTGTGTCCATAGATTAATCTCTTCCTGCCCTCCTCCACCCTTCCCTCTGATATTCGTCAGTCTGTTCCATGTTTCTATGCCTCTGGTTCTATTTTATTCATCAGTTTATTTTGTTCCTTAGATTCCTTGTTCATTTATTTTGATTTTTAGACTCAATTGTTGATAGATATGTATTTATTGCCATTTTATTGTTCATGTTTTTAATTTTTTTCTCTTCTCCTCTGTCTCCCTCTTTTCCTTTTTGTCCTCCTCCTCTCCTCCTCCTCCTCCCTTTTCCCCTTCTCTTCCTCTTCTCCTTTCTCCTCCTCCTCCTTTTCTTCTCCTCCTCCCTCTCCTCCTTCTTTTTCTCCTCCTCATTCTCCTCCTCCTCCTCTTCTCTCCTCTCCTTTCAGCACCCCCATGATGCGAATGTTAGTATGTTTTAATTTGTCCCAGAGACTCCTTAAACTATCTTCATATTTTTGGATTCTTTTTTCTTTTTGCTCTTCTGATTGGTTGTTTTTTGCTTCCTCAATTTCAAATCGTTGATTTGATTCTCGGAATCCTCTAATCTACTGCTAAATCCCTGTAAGTTATTCTTTATTTCTTTTAGTGTATGTTAGAGTGTTGGCCTGAGCACCAAAGGGTCAGGGGTTCACTTCCCAGTCAAGGTTGGATCCCCAGCCCTGGTGGAGGCTTGTTCTGGAGACAACCAAATGATGTGTCTCTCTCACAGTGATGTTTCTCCCCCCTACCCCCCACTCTTTCTAAAAAATCAGTGGAAAATATATCCTCAGGTGAGGATTAACAACAATAGCAAACCCCCCTCCCCAAAACTGTTCCTATATAGCCGAATCCTCTTTTATGTCATAATAAATTACATTTTAATTACAAGTTAAAATTTAAGCATTGTATGCCTATTAGAGATTTACCATTATTTTTGTGTATTTGTCTTTAAAATCATGTAGGAAATAAAAAGTGGTCTTATAAACCAAAAATATAATAATACTACTTTTTTTATTTGCCCATGTAGTTATTTATATATAGATCTTTATTCTTTCCAGTTACTGTATAGTTTCCTTTCATTTCAGCATAAATCTTTGGCTCTCTATTATTTCTTGTAGGGTAGGTCTAGTGGTAAGAATTCCCTCACCTTTTACTTGGGTATGTCTTTTTTTTCCTTCATGTTTGAATAATAGTTTTGCTGGATTTATATTCTTATGTGAATGTTGTTTTCTTTCAGCATTTCACATAATGTTGTGTCACTGCCTTTTGGCCTCCATGGTTCCTAGTGAGAAATTGGTGGGAAATATTACTGAGAATTCCTGGTACCTGCTGCTCTCAAGATTGTCTTCCAACAGTTTGATTATAATGTCTCTTGTGTGTCTCTTTTGAATTTATTCTACTTGTAACTGTGATTTTTAGTTTTGTAGATTTGTGTTATCAAATTTTTGAACTTTTTAGCCATTATTTCTACAAATAATCTTTCTGCCCTGTTCTACTTTTCTTCTGGGCCTTTCATTATGCATATGTCTATCCCACAGGTCCCTTAGGCTTTGTTCACTTTTCTTCATTCTTTTTTTAGTTTTTGCAGATACCCTCTTTTATCCCCCATTGTTCCCCTCCAACTCGTTCCTACTCTGCCCAAGGCCTTCACCACCCTATTGTCTGTGTCCATAGATAATGCATATATACCAGTATATGCACATAAGTTCTTTGGTTAATCTCTTCCTGCCCTCATTCTCTATCATTGTAATTTTGGCCTTGTTACTGCTAGTTGTTGGTGAAAGACCTGACTCTCAATTCTCATCTTGAGAGGTAGGAATTGAGTGGTAGCGACCTTACCACTTCCTCATGGGTAGAAGTTCATGCTACTTACTTGGCTTTTTCTGCCATCAACTTGGCTGGGTGCTGGAGCATCACATTGAAGCCGGCTAAGTTACAAGTCTAGGCCTCCACTTGGCATTTGCTGGTGTGGGTGGGTTAGTGCCACATTTTTTCCCTGTGGTGTTTGTATAGAGTAGAAGGTCTATTGTCTAAAAGTTTTCAGTCTTCATATGCTGTCATTTCAATTGTACTTCTCCATTTCTTTTGATGGTTTCAAGATCATTTTTGTCTTAATTTTTAAATTTTATTTTTGTTTTAATTCTCACCAAGGATATTTTTCCCATTGCTTTTCAGAGAGACTGAAATAGAGGGGGACAGAAGTGGGAGAGAATCATCGATGTGAGAGAGACACATCTACTGGTTATCTCCTACATGTGCCTCCACCAGAGGTCAGGGTGCAAACTCACATCTCAGGCACATGCTCTTTTTTTTTTTGTTTCTTGGTTTTTTTTTTTTTTTAATTAAATCTTTATTGTTCAGAGTGGGAGAGCATCGATGTGAGAGAGACACATCTACTGGTTATCTCCTACATGTGCCTCCACCAGAGGTCAGGGTGCAAACTCACATCTCCTCAGGATGCTCTTTTTTTTTTTGTTTCTTGGTTTTTTTTTTTTTTTTTTTTTTTTTTTGGACTTTTAACTTCTTTGTTGATTAGGTATTACATATGTATCCTTATTCCCCCATTAGCCCCCCACTCATGCCCTCACCCCCCTGTTATATGTGTCCCTTGGTTAGGCTTATATGCATGCCTACAAGTCCTTTGGTTGATCTCTTCCCCTTACCCCCACCTTCCCCTACCTTCCCTCTGAGGTTTGATGTTCTGATTGATGATTCTCTGTCTCTGGATCTGCTTTTGTTCATCAGTTTATGTTGTTCATTATATTCCATAAATGAGTAAGATCATGTGATATTTATCTTT
>NW_005370366.1:3301860-3328853 GCF_000412655.1 Myotis brandtii
TCCACACTGCGCCTCCTCTGAGCCTCGGTGTGCTGTTATTTTTCCTTCTAGTTGAAGAGTCTCTCCTCAGCCAGCCTTCCTGTGGTTCTGGGGGATGTCCGTTCTGTCTTTTAGTTGTATTTTTGAATTGGTTGTTCGAGGCGGCAAACTCCGGCGTTAACCTATGCCGCCATCTTGGTTCCTCAGGCACATGCTCTTGACTGGGAATCGAACCTGTGACTCTTTGGTGCTTGGGCTGGCACTCTAACCACTGAGACATATTGGCCAGGGATGTCTTTTTTTTTATTCAATTTTTTATTTTATTCAGTTTTTTTTTAGAAATTTATCTGTGATTTGTTTTGGTTTATCCCTTCTAGGGTTTGCTTCGTTTCTTCTGTTTGTGGGTTACTGTTTTTTGTCTAATTTGCAACATTTTCACCTTGCTGAAGTAATGTTTGTCGTAATTCTCCATTGTGAAGTTCCTCTGCTTTCCGTTTCCATGTTGTACTCTTTGGAATGAAGTCAGTCTCTCCTTTAGTGTGGAGTATACAGATACTTGGGATTTTTCTGCATAGGAAATTTATTTCTTCTACATTTATTAATTTATTCAATCATTTATTAATATTAGTAGGAACTCATGGATATTTATTTTATTTATTTTAAATATACTTTTATTGAGAGAGAATCATTGATCGGCTGCCTCCTGCACCCCCCCCACTGGGGGTGGAGCCCGCAACCCAGGCATGTGCCCTTGACCAGAATCGAACCTGAGACCCTTCAGTCCTCAGGCCAACACTCCATCCACTGAGCCAAACCAGCTAGGGCCATGGATATTTATTTTATACTTTGGGTTATAATTTAGTTTAATTTGTTATATAATTTTCTAGCTTTGGCCATTGAGAGCACTTTCACTTGGCTCCTGTGTTCTTTTTGACATACCTAAGTATTGATATTTTTTTAATTGATTTCAAAGAGGAAGGTAGAGGGAGAGAGAGAGATAGAAACATCAATGATGAGAGAGAATCTGTTGATTGGCTGCCTTCTGCATGGTTGGGGATTGAGCCTGCAATCTGGGTATATGCCCTGACCAGGAATCTAACCATGGCCTCCTGGTTCATAGGTCGATACTCAACCACTGAGCACCACGTCTGGGCAGTATTGATATTTTTAAGAATATGTTTTTACTGATTTTAGAGAGAGAGAGAGGAAGAGAGAAGGAGAGAGAAATAAACATTAGTGTGCTGCCTCCTTTATGGCCCCCTATTGAGGATTGAGCCTGCGATATGGGAATGTGCCTTGACTGGAAATCAAGCCAGCAACCTCTTGGTGCATGGGACGATGCTTAACCAACTGAGCCACACCAGCGAGGGCCTGATTTTGTTTTAAATTTCTATTACAGGTTTTTTTTTTTCTTTTCAATTTTAGAATTTCCATTTGGTTTTTCTTCTATCTTCTTTTTTTTTTAAGTAGGAATCTTTATTTATTAAGTGGCTTTTGTTTCTTGCAATTTTATCATGTCTGCCTGTTTGTCAGTTCATTCTAACATTGCTGTACTTTCAGTGTTAGCATCTATTGATTGTCTCTTTCCATTTACAGTGTTGTTTTCCTGGGTTTTGGTAGGATAAGTGAGTTTTTAAATTGCAGCCTAGACATTTGGGGTATTATTATACTGTGGTTCGTAATTAAACCTCTGTTTTAGCTGTATTTCTTTGACACTGCTCTGCCAGGGGGAGGAATGTGCCACCTCATTATTGCCAAGTGGAGGTAGAATTCAGGCTCTCCATTTGATCTCTGTTGACACCAATGGAGGGGGAGGATATTCTTGTTATGCTGGGTGGGTATAGGAGTATCTTCTTGCTGCTCCCCACAGAGCCTCCACTGACTCCAAATTGTTCCACTCTAGTGGACATAAAAAATATTCTTCATTTTTTCATTAAATAAAATAAAAGTTATATTAAAATATTGTTTCATCTTTGATTTTTAAAATATTATTTTCATTTGTTTTTTATAATTCCCATACTAAATGTTAATAACTTACAAGTAAATAAATAGGGATCCATGCATATGTTGTTACTGATAAAGGAGCACCATCCAGATATATTTGGAGACCACTACCCAAGACACTCTAATGCAGTGGTTCTCAACCTTCTGGCCCTTTAAATACAGTTCCTCATGTTGTGACCCAACCATAAAATTATTTTTGTTGCTACTTCATAACTGTAATGTTGCTACTGTTATGAATCATAATGTAAATATCTGATACGCAGGATGGTCTTAGGCGACCCCTGTGAAAGGGTCGTTCGACCGCCAAAGGGGTCGCGACCCACAGGTTGAGAACCAGTGATCTAGATGCTGGCACTGGAGACTGTATGAAATGCTTAACACATTTCAGTTATTTTCATTTTCTTCAGAGTATCTTGACTTTCTGCAGAGACTAAGGATGTAAATTCATATGTGCTGGAAGCTGTCATATGTGTTTTAAAATGAATTCCCCAAACAATCCATTTGCAGACGATGAAAATTGTAATTGCATAACTTCCAAATCACTTAATTTAGAATACATTGAGATATCATTATAAGAATTAATAGACTTTAATGAGATCTTGTCATGTAAGAGAGAGAAGTGATGTTTTGCAAGGTCTGCTTATATCAGGTCAAATTTAAGACTGTATTTTTAATTCCTTATGCCATTATTATATTGTTTTATAATTAAGTGATTTCTTCTATAGGGTAATTAAAATTAATAATTCTTGTTTAAGTTGGGCAGTGGCACTGGGGCTACAACAGATAGGCATTTTTAAAAGTTGGAATGAGTTTGTAAGTCACAGAACAGGTAATTAAGAATAAACTTTTACAGCTTGTTTATTTACTTTTCCATCTAGTAGCCTTTCTTTATATGTTTTTATAAAGTGTTTGAAAATCTCTTTTTAGGTAGGTAGCCATCCAAGCTTTCTGAAGGAGGTTCGAGATCACATGCAAGACTCTTTCTTGATGCAGCCTGAGGTGAGTAGGAATGTTAAGGCCTGACAATTTCATGCTACTGTTACTGTTGTTACGGTATATCTGAACAGCCTGTGATTTCTTGAGTGCTGGCACACTTCGGACATATTGAGCTTCAGTTTTTGACCACCTCAAGGAAGTGAGTATCACAGTAAACTATGTCACGAGAACTTTTTATTTCCCAGTGCACATAAAAATAATGTTTTTATTATTTTTTAGAATAATGAATAGACTGCACTGTAGTCTATTAAGTATACAATAGCATTATGTCTAAAAAAATGTACATGCCTTAATTAAATTATTGCTAAAAAATGCTAACCATCATCTGAGCCTTCAGTGATCCTTTTGCTGGTGGAGGGTCTTCAATTTGTAAAAAACTCAGTATCTGAATCACAATAAAACAAGATATGCCTGTATGTTAAAATTTATTCACTTAAAATATATCAGATGATTGTTTTCTTATTTTATCTCTATGACATACACAACCTTTCTTATTTCATTAAATTTTACATGTATTTTCTGTTTGATAAGATCATTTGCTTTTAGGTATTTATGTTGCTATTATCAAATATACTTTTTTAATGCACAGTACCTTGTCCACAATAGGAATTTATTTATAGGATATCAAAGCCCGTCTCTTTAGTGCATGCTTGAAAGGTAAATAAAACCCTTTTAAAAACATAATTTTGAAATCTATATTCCCATTAATCCAGATGAATAAATTAGCACATGAATAATAAATGCATACAAGTAGATATAATTTTAACTGTAGTACGATGATCAAAATAATGAATTTTAATTTGATAAAACACTGCTATCTCATTAATCTATAGACCTTATTCAAATTTTGTCTATTAATGTCCCTTATAGCAAATGGGAAAAAAAAGATTACTTGTCTGGGATCCATGTAATCCAGGGTTATAGGCTATTTCATCAAATTCTTTTTTTTGGTCTTTTTCCTCCTCTATTCCTTTGAGACCCCAATCCCAGATATATTAGACTTTCTCCTATTGTCTTATAATCACTATGGTTCTTTTTCCTTCATTTTGGAGAGTTTCTATTTTTGTATCTTTGATTTTACTGATCTTTAATCAAACGTAATCAAATAAAATACTGTGTATTTTTTATCTCAGATCTTGTATTTGTCATCTATAGAAGTTCCATCTGGGTATTTTTTATATCTTCTATTCCTTGCCTCATCATATTCATGTTTTTCTATACTGATTTCTCAACTATGTCGGCATATTTATAATAGCTCTTTTAATATCTTTGCATACTATTTGCATTTGTCATTTCTAGATCTGTTTCTACAGCTTGACTTTTTTTATTTCTGTATAACATTATATTATGTTTTGTGCAATTTTTAAAAGCCATTGTTTCATATCTTCTGTCTAGTTTCCTAGTTGTTAATGGTGGGAGGTTACATCTAGTCTCTGTTACTCCATCATGGCTGTGGATGGAAGTCCTATCTGCTTTAATCTGGAACAGTTCTCCAGTCTTTCATGACTTTGACATTTTTACATACTACAGGATGCTTTGTAGAGTGCTCCTCAATTTGGGCTTTTCTGATATTTTCTAAGGAATATATTGAGGTCATGTATTTTTTGACATCATAAGTGATATTGTATCCATTTTAGTGCATCACACCAGGAGGCACTTGATGTCTGTCTGTTGACTTGGCTCACTTAGCTAAGGAGGTGTGGGTCGAATTTATCTAGGATACCATTGCTGTTCTTCCCTCTGTTTATTAATTTTTTTTGGTGTATATATTATAGTCTATAAATACTCTGTTGCTCAATAGACGTTACACCCACTATTTTTAGCATCCATTGTCAAATAGAAAAAATTTTAAAAATTACAAGTAGTATATGAGAGTTGAAAGAAAAGTTATAAACTCTACAATAATGAAGAAAAGTAAAACATGATAGTTAATCAATTTTCTAGATGCTTTTTTCCTCTGTGTGAACATCTTCAACATAAAGAGATACTATTAGAGTTTATTGAATAACGAAAGTACATATAAGTTTTACTTTAATTTATCTTTTAATCTTCACTTAGTGTAAAAATTTGTGCAATATCATGTCATGTTAAAGTTTTATCACCACTCTAATCAGGGTTCTTCACTATTTTGTGCTTTTGACTCCTTTAGTAATATGGATAGACCATTTATCAGTAAAATGCATAAAATAGAATATTACGACTAGAATTGATTAATCAAAATAGTTATTGAAACATTTCTAAATATTTTCAAATGTAATACATACTTTATTAATGCACTAATAAAATATGGTAATAACTACAGTGTTTTTTGAAGTAACGTTGAACATCTGTCTATATATATAAATGCCTAAGTGACTGTACTGGCACAACTGGTCGACCAGTCGTTATGATGTGCACTGATCACCAGGGGACAGACGCTCAATGCAGGAGCTTCCCCCTGGTGGTCAGTGCACTCCCACAGCCAACCTACTGCAGCTGTCAACCATCCATGGTCCCTGCCAACCTCCCGCAGTCCCTCCCCCTCTCCCTCCCCCCGGCCAGCAGGCCCTGATAGGCCCGCCGCCCACTCACTGTGGTGGCGCCCACTCACTGTGGTGGCAGTGCAGCAGCGAGGGAAGGAGGGAGGGGGTAGGAGGGGAACCGCGCAGTGGCAGGGCGCCGACGGTGGCATCGGCGTCTGGCATTTGTTCCTTCCGTGCCTGGCCTGGTGACCTTCGCCTTCTCTCCCAACCCCGCCAGGGCCTTCAGGCCCTGGGCTGGGACGGGGAACTGGGGGTGGGTGGCGGCGGACGTGGTCCCTTTCCCTGGGTCAGGGGGGCTGAGGGTCAGCTGCCCACTCCTGCGGTCCCTTCCCTTCCCCTGGCCAGGCCCAAGAACCCCACCTGTGCATGAATTCGTGCACTGGGTCTCTAGTAATAATATATTGAGCTAACTGCCAGTATAATGGAAAAAGCTGGGGATTTTTATTTTTGATGAAGTTACAGGTTCAGTTAAAACTATTGTAGTTTGTTGCCTCCAATTAGAATGAAGGAGAATGCCACATTGCAGTAGATGTTATTGAATGTAAAGATAATACATTTTTTCCATGTAACACTGTGGAGCAAAGTTAAGTTGTAGTTGAATGTGGTTAGGAAGTAGGTTCTGTTCTGGATATATCTTGGTGCCGATTTCCTAGGTTAGATTTGTAGCAACAAGTATGTGAAACCTTTATCTCTTGAGCATCTACCCATGTTGTCCACTTGCTTGGTCAAAATGTTCTAAATGAAATGTATTACTTACATGTAAAAGAAAAATCGGGAAATTTTAAAATCTTGTGATGGTTGTTAATTTTGATATTAATGTGGAATTGGTTAAAATTAAAATGTAAGGCACCTTTTCTCAGTAGCCTGAAAGTGAGCCAATTTGCTATTAACTCCCATTATATTTACCTTACTGATATCTTGTTTCAATCAATTCTACCTCCTTCTTTCTCCCTAAGTAGGTTTCTTTTCCCCCTTGCCTAAATGGGGGAATATATTACTTGTGAATTTGTTCTATTTAATTTCATTCATTTAAATTACATAATGCATATTTATAGGACACATAAAATTTAAATATGGCTATTTTGATTTTTTGTTGTTGTTGTTAATCCTCACCTGAGGATATTTTTCCAACAAATTTTAGAGAGAGTAGAAGGAAAGGGGAGAGACAGAGAAACACATTGATTTGGTTGCCTCCCGCCCCGGCTCCGACCAGTGCCAGGGATGGAGCTTGCAACCCACAGGCTCTTGCAAACCCAAGACCCTTCAGTCTACAGGCTCTACCCACTTAGCTAAACTGGCTCAGGCTATTACATATCAAGCAGAGAAAACATGGCATAAACCTTTATTTCTTTTTTTGCTGATGTTCTTCCATTAAATGGGACCTTCTGTTTTTGAAGTAGTAGAGGTAGTTATGAAAGTAGCTTTGTTGAAATATTTTCAATATTAATGATTCTGTCTTTCTGATAGTACCTTTTCAAATAAAAGTATTTGTCAGTGTGGACCACTTGCTTATTAGCTTCTTGTTTACTTCACCCAGTTCGACTGATATACTTTTTATTTTGTTACGTCTTCAAACTTACTAATTAACTATTCTACCAATAAAATCATTGTCAACTTGAAGAATGTTTCTAATGAAGTTAAAAAAATTTAATTCAAAATTAGATTAGACAGTTGGACTTCATTTATTGAATAATATATTGGTAAAGGAATTCCTCACAGGTGCTGCTACATGGAAGTCTTATGCACACATCTACTGGGAGTGATCCTGAGATACAATGGCAGGTGTCCTGATGTTTTTAGTATTCTTAATTTGTACTGTGGTATCAGATTTTAAACATTCTTTTATTTTCCATTTTTGATTTGTTTTCTTTGATTCCCCCCACCCCCAATATAACATTTAAATTATTATATAGGTCTCAAGAAAACATGTTGCCTTTCAAACACTGGGAGAGCTAATAATTAGATTTAATAGGTTATTTCTTTCTTGTTACTATTATTTTGTTATTGATAAGTATTTCTTTCCGGAGCATATGAGAAATTGAAGAATGAGTTGATTTCCACTTTGAAAAGTAAAATTTAGGGCTTCCTTTAAGAGATATTTGAGTAATGGGAAATAGGCAGCAAAAATTATATTTTATGGTACCAGAACGAATATAACATACCTTCTCGGCACATCAAGAGTTCTCTTTTCTCATACCTGTTCTATTTATTGTATGCTGAGGAAGTATTTTTTATTTCTTTTTTTGGCTGGTGATGTTTTTACTTGTTTTTTTGTTACTGTTTTTTACCTCCAAATTATTTATTGTCTAAAATATTTTTGTGCTTGTGAAATTTATCCATTTTATTTTATTTTTGGCCTGATTGTCGTGTTTCCTGACATTTGTTAGTTTTTTTTTTGTTTTTTTTTTAATCCTCACCCAAGGATATGTTTTTTCCTATTGATTTGAGAGAGAGAGAGAGAGAGAGAGAGAGAGAGGAAAAAAGGGGGGGGGTAGGGAAGGAGGGAGTTAAGGAAGGAAAGAGAGAAACATTGACATGACAAACATCAATTGGTTACCTCCTGTCTGTGCCCTGACTGGGGATGAAATCCGCAACCTAGATATGTGCCCTGTCCGAGAATTAAACCCGCAACCCTTTTTGGTGTATAGTCCAAGCTCCAACCAAGAACCACCTTGTCAGGGCCCTGACATCTGTTATTTATCCATCTGTGAAACATTTTGATTTCTTCTTATGTCATCATATTGTACTAGATTATGTTGGGTATGCAGATGAGTGAGATAATCTCCACATCAGGTGGGAAGGTGGATACAGTTATTTTGCAACATGATCTATGATATTTGATTTAACTGATTGTGACAGTTCTGTAACTGCTCAGAAGAGATCAAAGTTGCTCTAAAAGGCTCCCCCCTCATCTTTGATGTCTAATTGTGACTATCAAGTAAATGTTTTAATAGAAACACACCAGTTCATCCAAACTGTATTTTTATAAGACTATATATCAATAATAATTGTCTAGCAGTTCTCAAAGTGTACCTCCTTTATCTCCATATATTCTATCTCATTGGTCTGAATTATATCAGTGTTGGCAAATAATTCATCCTTGGCCGAAGGATTGACTTCATTATTATCTGTTGACTAATTATTAACTTTAGTTAATAGCCAAAAATCATTTTGAAAGTTTTTTAATCTAAAAATTAAAAATTTTTATTATGGTTGAATAAGGTTATAAATGTAGTAGATAGGTGGTAAATCAGTTTTAAGAGACATTCCAAAAGTGATTGCACATCAGCAGCTCAATAGAATAAGTATTTAACATCTTCAAATTATTTTCTCTGAAGGACTGTGTTCATTTGATTATTAAGGCTTACATTTTTAGGTCCATTTAATTTCTTCAGTCACAGGATAAAGAAGTGTGTCTTTATTGTAAACAGAAAACACTGTGTCTTTGATTTTCAGTTGTTATTTATCTCTCTGTAGGGATTCTGTTAAATTAATAGAGAAAACACTATTTTTGAAGGAAAGTTAGCTGAGATCATTACTTTTGTTTGAATCTGATTTAGCTGCATTGCACTTAACAGCTTGCATCCAGGTGAAGATTTCTGACCCACTAACCCCGATTAGAGATTAATAGAATTGTTTTGCAGAGAGGAAAGGTATAATGAAAAAATACAATTATTTTTTTAGTTAAATTATGGTTTTCTTAATTATCTTTTTATGTTTTAAATTTTAGAAATATGGAAAACTGACCACTTGTACTGGTTGCCGAACACAGTGCAGGTTTTTTGATATGACTCAGTGTATAGGTCCTAATGGATATATGGAGCCATACTGTTCCACTGCTTGCATGAACAGTCACAAGACAAAATATGCAAAATCACAAAGTAAGTTTCAGGGATTTGGGCTGTTAAAAAACTTTAATAACATGACTAATTTTCTAACTACTTTCCTTTAACTTTATTCTTGTGCTTGTGCTAATTACATAAATTTTTATTTTTTATTATCACACTAAACTATATTACTGGAAACTTTAATTATTAATGTGTTGATCATTCCATATTTCTTTTAAAATTATTGAAGTTCTGTCCATGCCTGTGTTCTTAGCTAAAGCCTTTTCCATCTAAATAACTAAAACTGAGATTGTCTCATGTATCTGTGTGTTTTAGAGACATAATAGACTCTTTTAGGACAATACTTTTTAAGGTATAAATAAATAATTTTGGAAATTAAAGGATAGTTTACAGAAGGATCCATTAAGAAGCTATTCTGAGGTTAATTAAGATATATTAAAAAAAAGACTTTTATTACTTTATAAAGAAATCAGTTATGTATGTACCTTTTCTTTCCTAGGTTTGGGAATTATTTGCCATTTTTGTAAACGAAACTCTTTACCTCAATATCAAGCCACAATGCCTGATGGAAAACTGTATAACTTTTGCAATTCCAGTTGTGTGGCTAAATTTCAGGTTTGTTATTTATTTTGCATAACCCTTACCCTAATAAAATAGACCTAGAAAATACAGTGTAATATGCTTTGTCTTTACTTAATGTACTAATTTTTTAGTTAGTTTTGTTTTTTTAAAATATATTTTTATTTACTTCCGAAAAGAAGGGAGGAGAGATAGATACATAAATGATGAGAGAGAATCATTGGTCGACTGCCTCCTGCATACCCCAAACTGGTCATTGAGCCCCAAACCTGGGCATATGCTCTGATGGAATTAAACCGTGACTTCCTGGTTCATAAGTTTATGTTCAACCACTGAGCCACAAAGGCTGGCCAATCTTTTTAGTTTGTTGAGGGTCACATTGGTAGGTGGAGATTCTAGAGTCACAGCAGACATGGCTGCCCCCAGCTCTCTACTTAGAACTTTTTTGTTTGTTAATCTTCGCCAGAGGATATTTTTTCCATTGACTTTTAGAGATAGTGGAAGGGAGGGGTGGGAGGAGGGGGGGGCAGAGAGAAAGATCAAGATTAAAGTGAGAGACACATCGATTGGTTGCCTCCTACATTTGCCCCGGGTGCCCTGATCAGGGCCTGGGATTGATGCTCTAACCATTGCACTACTGGCCAGGGCCTAATTGACTTTTTAATTGTATTTATGACATAGACTTTGTAGGAAAAAAACACCAAAATTTAACTCCATGTCTGATGTGTAGTATTTTCTTAGTAGATGGTTTGAATAACATCATGTGATTCTTATTGGGGAATTCTGTTTTATGAAGGACGTAGGTAGTATATTTAGCTTGGAAGTAATAAGCACAAACGTTTTCTTCATATATTAAAAATATGGCAGGTATAAAGGGGATTGGATTTTAATACAAGATCAGTTTCAAGGAGACATTTTTCATTTTGTTAAATGTAAAGGTCATCTTATTTTGGTAAATTGTAAATTTTGGCATATGAATAGCCTCAGAAGAGTATCACTGGAAGTATTCAAACTTAAGCCTGTTGACTAGGAAGGATAGTTTAGAGTGGATTTAGCATTAGTTAAGTGGTCGGAATAGGTTTACTACCTGCTGTGAAAATTTTAGGGTATTACACAAAATTTCTCACCAGTGCACAAAGCGGTGCATCATGAGTTCTATTTGATCAACAGTTCTGTGTTGCAGGCATTGTGCTCTGTGTTAATTTATTTAAAATGAAAATGCAGTCTCATATATATTGTAGTAGTTAACAGTTATTGCATTTAAGTTGAAGTGGTTTTGAATTCAGCCTGGTGAGAGTTATTTTTGTTAGTAGTTATATCCTCATCTGAGCTTAGGTGATTACCATATTCAAGATTAAACTTTCATTTTGGAAGTTGAGATTATGGCCATTGATAACACCCTTAGAGTGGCAAGTACTGCTTCTGACTTGTTGGCTTATCCATAAAGTAGACATTAAGGAATAAGGAGTAATTTGGTGAGTGAAGGACAGTGTCTTTGGCATGCTGCTTGTCATAACTTTCTTTATTCCTTTTTGATGTTGGGTAAACTAAAATGTTAATGGAAAATGTTTTAACTATTTTTTCTTTTAATTGAAACTTATATTGCCCAGGATTTGATGAGACCATTTGTGTAATAGTACATTGTATATTTTAAAGAAACACTGAATTTAGACTTTGACTTCTGAGGGATGCATGCAAATAAGTCTGTAGGCAGCCTCATTGCTTTGTGACTCTGTATAAAAGTAGTGCTAGATTGACACAGAAAAGCAGCGTTTTTTACTTTTTCTTTATTTTAAAGCAAATCATAGATTTTGAACTATATGTCTTCATTAGATGGTTTTCCATTCTAAGTTTTGAAAAAATAGCCCTCACCGGTGGCTCAGTTGGTTGAGCTTTATTCTGTACACCAGTGGATCCCAAACTTATTTGGCCTACCGCCCCCTTTCCAGAAAAAATATTACTCAGCGCCCCCTGGAAATTAATTTTTTTAAATTTTAATAGCAATTAAACAGAAAGATATACGTATTAATGTTTCTACCTTTTTCGTAAAATATAGTAAAGAAAGGTGTAAATTAGAAACATTGAAGTTTGAAATTATGAAACTATTTATTGAACTCAGAATAGAAAGGTAATACAAAAAAAGTTAAAACAAATGCACCTGTGGCCATCACCGCCCACCAGGGGGCGGTAGCGCCCACTTTGGGAATCACTGCTGTACACCAAAAGGTTGTGGGTTCGATTCTGGGTCAGGGCACATATTTAGGAGGTTGTTTTGATCCCAGTTGTGATGCCTACAGGAAGAAACGGATCGATGTTTCTCTCTCACCCTTCCTCTCTCAAATCAATAAAACATATCCTTGGGTGAGGTAAAACAATATTTTAAGAAAAGTTGTGAATAAATAATTTTAATGGACTTGAATTTTCTTGAAAATAGTTAAGGTTAATGGCAGTTTTTATTTAAAAATTTTATTCATCTGATAGTTGCTGTCTTAAATCTGCATGTTTTATTTTTAACAAATTTTAATTGTGTAGAGCAATGCAGAAATTTTAAAAATGATAAAGATTACAAAAAGAATAAAAATGCTACAGGTGGTTTTCTCTCCACTGCCACATTGAAAAGTATTTTATTAACTATTTCCTACATTCACAAGATACGTAATATGGATTAAAGAATGACAATTAAATATCATTGTACTCCCCCACTCAGATTAGATTAAAACTTTTAAAGCCCATGTGTCCTTATATCTTCTTCTATGCTGTAAATGGTTTTAACTTGTAAAATAAATATAAAAATAAATTCCTTATATCAATGCCAGTCTATAAGTCTTTTTTCTCTAACTTTGTATATGAAACGATCCACTTTTAAACGTAATATAGGCTGGCCCTGACTGGTGTGGCTCAGTTGGTGAGCTCGTCATCCCTGCACCTAGAGGTCACCGGTTTGATTCCTGGTTGTGGCACATGCCTGGGTTTTGGGATCGATCCTGGTAGGGGGTGTGCTGGAGGCAGCTGATTGATGTTTCTCTTATCTCTCCTTCCTTCCCTCCCTCCCTCTTTCCCTTCCTCTCTAAAAATCAATTAAAAAAAAAAAGTAACATAGATAGTTTTTCATTGATGGATTTAGGATGACAAAGATGGCAGCAGTGCAAGTGGGACTGGTCAGCTCTGCGTCACCTGTTAGGGCTAGGTTTTAAATGAAAAATTTTATTTATTGATTGACTGATTTTAGAAACAGAGAGAGGAAGTGGGTGGGAGAGAGAGAGAAACATTGATTTTGTTGTTGCACTCATTCATGCGTTCATTGGTTGATTCCTGTATGCCCTGACGGGATCAAACCTGCATCCCTAGCATATCAGACAGTGCTTTAACCAACTGAGCAACCCGGCCAGGGCCTAGGGTTTAAATTTTTATTTACTAGTTCAGAACTTGGTTAAACAACTTCACTATTATTTGCTTACATTTTATTTTTTTTTTCTGGTGCTTTTTTTACTTTTTCTTTTTTATTTAATCCTCACCCCAAGATATTTTTCCATTGATTTTTAGAGAGAGTGGAAGGGAGAGGGAGAGACTGTTGAGGTACATGCCCTTGACCAGAATCAAACCCGGGACCCTTCAGTCCGCAGGCAGACACTCTACCCACTGAGCCAAACTGGCTAGGGCTGCTTACATTTCCTTTTTTTTTTTTTTTTACATTTTTCTTAAAGAAAAAAAAGAAATCAGGATTGGTATGATTTTCCCCCCATTTTCATATATGTTTAAAATTAGTAATCCTGTGATAAATGAATTTTAATTTTTATAAGACATACTTAATATAGTAGTATACATCTTAAGGACAAAATTTAGAAATGTAATTTTATGTATTGAAATACTTAAGCAAAATACATACTGTTTTCTGGACATAGTCAATATTTGACAGTTGTCATAAATAAAAATTCCAAAATCCATATCAGACTCAGTATATTTTGTTCTTTGTTTTGTTTAAGGCTCTAAGTATGCAGTCATCTCCAAATGGCCAGTTTGTAACTCCGAGTGATATTCAGTTGAAATGCAACTATTGCAAAAATTCCTTTTGTTCAAAGCCAGAAATCCTGGAATGGGAGGCAAGTCATATTTTGTTATGTATATTATCTAGTAAAATAATTATGGCATTTCCATCTGAGAATTTGTTTCCTAGTGGATAAGGATCAGGTTTTCAGATTTTGTATATCATTAAGAAAGAAAAGATGCTGTCATTAAATATGATGCATCATCATTTTTGAATCATTTACTTATGTGGGAGCGGCACTAACAAAAGATCTATTTTGGTTTTTTCAATGTAAAACAAAATTATTGAAGTCATATTCACTCTATATTATGTTCATAATAGTATATAGGGTGTCATCTGTGCAGTATTTTCCCCATCTCTCCCTTATCTCTTCTCCTCTACCCCCCATCCATCCTAATAAATATTTTCTGTGAACTCTAATATCTTGTATTACCCACTACCTGTAAAATAAAATTTGCTAATCATTTACCATATTGTCATTTAACACTTTATAATTTTGTTTTAATAAAAGATTCCTAATATAAATTTATTTTCCCTTTTCATCATTCTTGCCTTCACCAATTTATTAATTTACTTTGCCATATCTTTTTGCCATTAGCAAAAACTTTGATCACTAATTTTTCTTTCATTAAGGGTCAGTAATAGTGGATGGATGGATGGGCAAGGTGGCCCTGGTTGAAAATTGCTTTTTGAGCACTACTTATCTTTGGCCCTTCTTTCTTTCACCTTTTTTTTGAGAGCACGTAGTATATAAAATGATACAAGGTGCAGTACTAACAATAGCTCCTGAGCCAAAACTTATTAGTGGCTGTTGGCTAGTCTTAGGTGAAAGGAGATTCCCAGAAACTACACAATTTTTAAAGTACTTTGAATATATGAAATTTCATTATTTTAGCACTTTAGTCACTAGAAAATTTTCTAGTTTGTTAATTTGATTGGTGTAATCTTAAGAACATTTAAACCAATCATTCTTTGAGACTGTTGAGGCACTCAGTGATGATTTTTAGTGACTAAAACCCTTTTTAAATCTTAGCAGGAAGAATGTTGAATGTCCAATAATTAGAAAGGACAAAGGGTTGATGGCGAATGAGGAAATGAGCTCATGAGCAAGCACATAAGAATAGTATCATACAGGAGATAAATTGTCCTGATAATACTAGATGAAAATGAGGTTCTTCTCACCCTCTCCGTGTCAGCACCACCCTGCCTTTGCAGTCTTGTGCTGTGTTGCTTTTATTTATTTGGCGGGCAAATATTGGAAGGAATTAGGAAACACCATTAAATTGAATGGGAATTGTGCCTGACTCTCAGGTGATTGAGAACTCGGAGGGCCTCTTGCTTCTTGCAGTTGCAGTTTCTTTGTTGCTTTTTCTTTATAGTTACATGTCCATGATGGGGCACCTTCCCACTGATGATTGCCTTACTACTTTAGTTACTTCCTAGGCTCTTTCATTTTCCTTATCTGGGTCTTCAGGTATCTTTGCTAGTGTGAGACAATTTAGACCTAGTCTACATCCTGGGAAACGCTGCTGCCCTGGAGGTTTTAACTTGTTCCCGACGACTGCATACTTGAAAAATCACTGGCTCTTATGGGTTTGAGGCCAGGAGAAATAACTAAATAATTACTAACCTTGCTCTATTCAAGGGAGCCCACTCCACTCTGTTTTGAGCTTAGCAGCACAATGGGTAATGGCTCCATATTGAATATCTTATCCACAACAGATCTGTTACTCTTAAGCTGTGATAAGAATGGGATTGAGCCTACTTGACTATACTTAACAAAATTATTTTTGAGTGAAAATGTTAATGTCATAATTTTCATCTTTTTGCTATATCTTCCATTGTTTTCTTCACGTATCTCCAGTTCTGTTAGCAACACTAGATTGCTGTATTGCTTTGGTAATGTTTGTACTATTTTTCTATAAGTTTTGGTTAGTTAATGATATTGAATTTTGTGGAGTTTCATCTAAATATAGCAGTGAATTAGTTAAACTAGGTGTCTGTGGTTTATTAGAAATGTATCCCCAAGGAAGATAACATTATGTAGGTAAATGATTTAACTTAGTTTCTATAAACATGGCTTGTTTATTTCTTAAACTTGTTCTCGAGATGGTTGTCCTCTGCTTACCAAGGTTCCCATTATGCATTTAGAATAAAGTGCATCAATTCTGCAGCAGAACCTGCTCAGACGACTATAAGAAGCTGCATTGCATAGTTACATATTGCGAGTACTGTCAAGAGGAGAAGACTCTTCATGAAACAGTAAATTTCTCTGGCGTTAAGAGACCCTTCTGTAGTGAAGGCAAGTGTATATACAGTGTTGTTCCTAACGTATTAATATTTAATATTCTTTTGCCAAATTATTTTCAAACTATTAAGTGTACATGTCTAGAAGAGCTGTACAATTTTAGTGTAGCTGAACATAACAAATTGAGTTTGCTTTTCTGTTGACTTGTTTTGTAAAAAATTTGGTAACATGCTTACCATTTCTGGGAAGTTTCTATAATAAAATCAAATCATTATCATACCATGTCATTTTTAAACATACAAATTGTGACCCGAAAAATGACTTTTCCAAGTGGACAAGAATTCTTTTTTATTGGATCCATTTTTCTGTCTAGCATACTGCCTAGCCTACAGAAGTTTTCAATGTACCAGAAAGAAAACTACCTGTGGCATTCCTATAATGGAGAAATACTCAGGTTTTCAATTTGGGATGCCAGAGAAACACTGACTTTTGTTAATAATGCATTTTGAAATTCTCTTTCCTCTCACACTTCTGCCCTGGGGTCCAGCAGCAGATTATAGCAATGGACTTCAGTCCTTACTCCAATTCTCCAGAGATAGGAACCATGATCGTCACTATGGGTTTTGGGCTCTTGTGCTTATTACTTTTCCCCAAATGTCACATTCTTGCTTGAAGTTGGCTTTCACTTTCTATTCTTTCTTTGGTCCCAAACACTGAACTCCCAGCTTTCCTATCTGCTATCCTCACCTATTATTTTCCAGTTAGTTATTTTTTTTCTTTTCCTGGATCCACTTTTTCTAAGGATTTCTATTGCTAGTTAGGGCCAAGGAAAAGTTTGGAGCTTCTTTTTGGCCGGAACCACCATCTCCCTGTAATTTGCAAAAATGATGAACACAAAGGGAAAGTGGAGAAGCACTTGCTATATGTTCTTTAGGCCTTTGAGAAAACATGGGGTTATTCCTTTGTCCACATAAATGCGAATCTATAAGAAAGGTGATATTGTAGCCATCAAGGGGATGGTCATTGTTCAAAAAGGAATGCCCCACATATGTTACCATGGCCAAACTACAAGAGTCTACGTCACCCAGCATATGATGGGCATTGTTGTAAGATTCTTGCCAAGAGAATGTATGTATTGAGTATATTAAACACTCTTAGGAGCTGAGATAGCTTCCTGATATGTGTGAAGGGAAATGATCAGAAAAAGAAGGAAACCAAAGAGAAAGGTTCAACAGAAGCATCACCCTGCTCCACCTAGAGAAGCACATTTTGTGAGAACCAATGGAAAGAAGCCTGAGCTGCTGAAACCCACTATGAAGCCATGGCATGCTAAGTGTAAAAACATAAAAGACTTCTGTATTGTTTAAAAGAAACACACAGTTTGAAAATCCTAAATTCCAGCAGTAGGGATGACAGCAGTACCAAAAGATTGCCAGTTTTTTCAGTATTATACATTTTACATAGAAGTTTGTATATGTAAGAGAGTACTGCTTATAAAACAAAGTATTCCAATTTTATAGGTTTATTTGGCACAGTTCATCTGGAATGAAAGGGTACTATATTTATTGTTAAGATCACAGCTATGATGAAAAATGACAGTGTTTCATTGAAAAGATTGATTCGGAATTAATATAACCCTTTTTACACCTGAATTTTTGTGCAGTGACATTCTTAGTGATTCCTAAATCTGAATGTATTGGAATTAATGGCTAACATACCTACCGGTGATCTTGTGCCCTTGGGATTATCTGGATTTTACTAAAATGAACAGATAAGTAGCAGCAAGTAGATAATTGGTGTTTAAGAACATAATTTTCAATCAGAGGGATGTAATCAGAGGGACTTAATCACTGTAGATGGGCAATAAAAGCTTAAAAAAAGGATTTGTGTCTTTTTCCTGTTTAATGTATTTTTTTTGCTTTTAACTGAATCTAATTTTCTATTGGAATCTGCCAGAAATAATGAAACATACCATCTGGTATTACTATCAAAATCTTGTTAGAAAAATGAAGCTAATAAGGTGAAATATTAAAAATAATTGTAGATATAGTTCAGAGTAACAGAAGTTATAGATTAATTGCTAAATAGATTATATAAGAATAATTAATTGCCAAAAATATTATATATAAAACATTTGCAATTTAAGTTTACAGTTTGGAAAGATCATTTGAAGCTAGGTTGATGAGGACAGTTTGTGGAGGATTTCAGTAGATAAGGAGTTGGAAGGTCATTCTTATGTGGCACAGCATGAGTCAAGTACAGAAGATTATTTAATCCTCAGAGATATAAATAAGATTGATATGTAAAAAATAAAGTAATGCATTTACATAGTAGGTAAAATAAATATTTTACTGAAGGAATGGAATAAAAAAATGTTTTCTCTTTACAAGTCAATAAATCAGTTTTACATCCCTGAAGGTCTTTGTAGGGTGGTAGACAAAAAGCCTAGAAAATTCCACTAAAATGCCCACTTACCTGAATTATATCCTTAAGTTTGCTTTTGAGTGAAAATGTTAGTCATAATTCTCATCTTTTACTTGCAATAGTCTACTCTATTTCATTTACTAAAATGCCAATTTGTGGAGAGTTTATGATACTTAAGATTATATTTAAATAGAGCCTATAAATCAATTCTGAGACATTTCTAGATTTGAATGTCTTAGAACATTAATAATTTGAATCCACATGGTATCCAACATAATATTCCATGTCTTGTTTGAATTTTTACAGGTTGGTGTTGATCATAGGAGATTTCATAATTTTGATCAGGAGAGAAAAAGGACTTTATATGTGAATTTATAGAAAAATTTTAAAGCTAATGACGTATTTTCCATAAGCTCTTTCTCGCTCTCAAAAGTAGCTTTTAATGACCTATATGCCATAAGCTCATTCTCACTTTCAAAAGTAGTAGTTTTTTTTTTAATATTAAAACTTTTATTTTTCAGGCTGCAAACTGTTGTACAAACAGGATTTTGCAAGACGTTTAGGATTGAGATGTGTTACTTGCAACTATTGCTCTCAACTGTGTAAGAAGGGAGCAACTAAAGAATTGGATGGTGTCATAAGAGATTTTTGTAGTGAGGACTGCTGTAAAAAATTTCAGGATTGGTACTACAAGGCAAGTAATTAAAAATTTTTATGACAATCATGACTTTAACCATTCTTTAAGAAAACACTGTAGTTATTACCATGATAAATATGGTAACTTACTTATTTTTTAAAAATGTACACATATTGAGCTTAGCCCAGATTATACAATTCATTAAAATTTTTGTCATTGTAGTTTATTCTTTATACCAAAGTAGCATTTTTACTTGTTTTATAACTTTGGCATTATTTAAAACTAGGATATACCTGTATTTTCAGTAGTGAAGCACAACAAAATGGATTACTCTAAAATTTGTTGTCTTTATTTTACTAAATTTGAAATATTTTTGGTGACTACTTAATAATCAGTATTGAACATTAGCAGGTAATTGTTTTGGCTACTTACAGTGTGTTTTACAACAGATTGTTCTCTTTTGCCTTTTAATTGTGGGTCTTTGGAGAATTTCAAATTGAAAGGATACTATGAATTTTTCCTCTTTTCTTTTGTATTATAATTAAAATAGAGAAATCTATTGGTTTCTTTTCTTTTTTGGGAAGCAAATAAATGTTTGGCAAAAGACCACACTGTTCTAGATGTTGCCATTTGTTACATTTTGCTATTTTAAAGGATAATTGTATCTAATATTTTTATTTTATGCAGTGTTTAATGATTAAATTTCAGTGAGGTGGTGCATTTCAGAATATATAAGAATATGTTACTGAAATAACCACGGATAATTATCTATTTTTAAAAAATGTATTTTTTATTGATTTCAGAGAGGAAAGAAGGGAAAGAGAGATAGAAACGTCAATGATGAGAATCACTGATTGGCTGCCTCCTGCATGCCCCCTACTGGGGATCAGGGCTGAAACCTGGGCATGTTCATTGACCTGGAATCAAACCGTGACCTCCTGATTCTTAGGTGGACGCTCAACCACTGAGCCACACCAGATGGGCTATCTGTTTATGTTTAATGTCAGTATTCTATACATTAAATACATTTTTATTGTTGTTCCTGATAAATCTAACACATTTTTGGGTAATATGCACAGTAGCATTATTACATATTGTACTAAATTGAGTGTTTTGTCATATGGCAGCAATTTGTAAAGTAAGTAACAATGATGATTTTTCTATAAAACCAATAGGAATACAACCTTAGAAATGAAAACGGAGTTGCCCCTCCTGCTTCATTATTGGCCTCTCCAGAGGCAGCCAGTAGGACAGTCAAAGAATAACTTTCTTCTTAGTGCTTTCTACTTGAATCAGACTGTTTTCCTTCACCTTTCCTGAGTCTCTTCTATTCACTACTCCCTTCTACTCTCTGTCATCTTGAAAATGTGGTTGAGTCCCAATCAAATTATGATTTTTTGACCTTTCTTCTTCCACCTTTTTAATATAAGAACTCAAAAATTTAGGTTTTAGTTTATTTAAGAGTGTGACCCTTATTAGTCAATCCAACTTTTATTAGAAAAGTGATTCCCTCCCCCCAAATGGTGTCTCATTAAGGAATCTTAGAAAACTGTAACTAGCCAATCAAGTTGTCAGCTCACCTTTAGTCATGAGCATTTGCTGCCTAAATAAAGGAACACACATTGAATTTTCATTTTCTGTTATCTTTGTGCTTCAATTTGAGAGATACCTAGAATGTAGATAACTCTACATTTTTATTTATTTTATTTTAAATATTCAATACTAGAGGCCTGGTGCACGAAATTCATGCACAGGGGGACGGGGGAGGGGGTCCCTCAGCCGGGCCTGCACTCTCTCCAATCTGGGACCCCTCGGGGAATGTCCGACTGCCTCTCGCAGTCTGGGACCGCTGGCTCCTAACTGCCTGCCTGTCTGATTGCCCCTAAACCCTCTGCCTGCCTGTCTGATTGCCCCTAACCACCTCTGCCTGCCTGCCTGATTGCCCCTAACTGCTCCTCTACTGGCCTGATCACCCTTAACTGCTCCCCTGTTGGCCTGATCGCCCCTAACTGCCTCTGCCTCGCCCCACACCTGGGATCCAGGATTCCCTCCTCCAGCCAGTCTCAGGCACCCTGGACCCGGGCTTCCCTCCCTCTGGCTGGCCGCAGGCACCCAGGACCCGGGCCAGCTTCGCCCGAGCAGGTCGCAGCTGCTGGGGACCGTGGGGGGCCGCTGGTGCAGGCTCTGGCGCTGGCGCCTGGGACCACGGGGTGGGCGGCTTGTCCCTCTCCTGGGCCGCAGCCTGGCTGATTTCCATTCCTCTCTTGCGAGCTCATTTGTGCCTGGTTGGTCCCCATTCCTCTCTCCCAAGTTTTGAGTGTCTGAGCTGTGAGGGTGTGATGACAATTTGCATATTAGTTCTTTATTATATAGGATACTTCTAAAATTTTTGCTATATTTCTTTGTCTCCCCCCCCAACCCCCCACCTAACAAGACATTTTGAATGATCTGGTCTATATAATGGTTTGATTTTGGGTTAAAATAGTGGTTTATTGTATACTGTCTCTTCTAGATTGGAATAGAAAATCTGTTGAAATCATGTAACCAAAATATGCTGAGAATAAAATTGTATGTTTTCTCCCAGATTATTCTTTAGAAGGAAGTAGATTTTACTTTTCCTCAAAGTAACTGTTCCCAGGCATATTTTGAAACCAGGTGGGAGCATAGTTCTTTTGTTCTCTTAAGTTTAAAGTTTTTGGAGAAAAAGGATTTGGTATTGTTATTAAATAATATCTAGGAGGTTGATATGTAGTGAAGATAGATCAAAATAAATAAAACTGTGTTTATTTTTTAGAAGGACGGAGATTTTACTGTTTCTCAAAGTAACTGTTTTGAAGAATACTACAGTTATTTCTTAAGAGAACTAATAAGCTTTTCTTAAACTTTTACTTCAAACTAAAGTTTGTGTTTTTTTTTAACACAGATTTTGCTTTGTTTCACAAACTAGTATTAAGTGGTGGCAATACTAAATTCTTAAATGTGGAGGTCCTGTAATGTTTTACCAGTGCAAAAGTATTTTTTTCTTTTTCGTCTGAACTGCTAAAAATATTGATCTCCCTCCCCCACCAGTACAATTATTCTTTGTTTTTGAAGTTACTTTTAGAAGGGGACTATCTAATATTCTTGCTTTAATATTGTGCTTTTTGAGTAACTGAATAATTCCTATTAATGCTTTGCATTAACCAATCACCTACTCTTTTATCACTTCATTTTAAAAAATGAATCACTCTATTGTATTCAGAAGATATATTGGGGAGTCATAAAGAATTTCTTTTTAAAATGACTATAAAATCCTCTATTTTATTTATGTTCATGGTTTACTTGCCCTACCCCCTGTAAAACTAGGTTTGATTTTTATAATGGGGAACAGTGGATGTATATATATCAACCAAAAACCAAGCAGTTGAAACTGTCCAGTAAATGTAAAATATTACATCAGTATAGTATAGGTTGAATGAACTTTTGTTATTGAAGAGATTCCTGTAGTAGCTGAGAGGTTGGATTAAGGTTTTATAATTAAGAGTTAGTACCTGCCTATTATTTAGATTGCTTGAATCTGTGACTGTCAAACCCCCGACCTCCAAATGTCATACAGTCCCTGGTTTTCCACAGTTTAGTTGTATTTTTGAAGTGGTTGTTTGCGGCAGCAGTCTGCGGTGTTTACCTATGCCGCCATCTTGGTCTCTCTCCTGTGTTTTTTTTTAACACAGATTTTGCTTTGTTTCACAAACTAGTATTAAGTGGTGGCAATACTAAATTCTTAAATGTGGAGGTCCTGTAATGTTTTACCAGTGCAAAAGTATTTTTTTCTTTTTCGTCTGAACTGCTAAAAATATTGATCTCCCTCCCCCACCAGTACAATTATTCTTTGTTTTTGAAGTTACTTTTAGAAGGGGACTATCTAATATTCTTGCTTTAATATTGTGCTTTTTGAGTAACTGAATAATTCCTATTAATGCTTTGCATTAACCAATCACCTACTCTTTTATCACTTCATTTTAAAAAATGAATCACTCTATTGTATTCAGAAGATATATTGGGGAGTCATAAAGAATTTCTTTTTAAAATGACTATAAAATCCTCTATTTTATTTATGTTCATGGTTTACTTGCCCTACCCCCTGTAAAACTAGGTTTGATTTTTATAATGGGGAACAGTGGATGTATATATATCAACCAAAAACCAAGCAGTTGAAACTGTCCAGTAAATGTAAAATATTACATCAGTATAGTATAGGTTGAATGAACTTTTGTTATTGAAGAGATTCCTGTAGTAGCTGAGAGGTTGGATTAAGGTTTTATAATTAAGAGTTAGTACCTGCCTATTATTTAGATTGCTTGAATCTGTGACTGTCAAACCCCCGACCTCCAAATGTCATACAGTCCCTGGTTTTCCACAGTGACAGGAAAACCACTAACTAAAGAAAATACTTTTAAAAAGTATTTTTTTAAAATATATTTTTATATTGATTTCAGAGAGGGAGAGGAAGAGAGAGATAGAAACATCAATGATGAGAGGGAATCATGGATTGGCTGCCCCCTGCACGCCCCCTACTGGGAACCGAGCTCACAACCCGGGCATGTGCCCTTGACTGGAATCGAACCCGGGACCCTTGAGTCCTCAGGCTGACCCTCTGTACACTGAGCCAAACCAGCTAGGGCTAAAAAGTATTTTTTAAACAAGAGAGCTAAGTCACACTTTAGTTTTTGTGCTATAGGAATGTATTTCTCTTGTGATTGGGAGATAGTGGTGTTGGTGTTGATAAGGAATGGTCATTAGTGATGTTTTCAAATTAGCCATCCTAGTTTTAGTTCAGTTCCAAACACAATACCTGGAGTGTGCATGAATGAATGTAAAAGAACAAAACAAGAACAAAAAGAGTTTCACCACCTTTGAATTTTTTATTATGGCATTAAACTTGGAATTAGTATTGAGTTCTGTTGTTATTTTTTTATCCTGAAAAAATAGATACCAATTTTATTTCCCTTTGCAAATTGTCATTAATCTTGCTCCTTTTATTTTCTTTGGATAGAATCACCTAAATTTGTTTTGAACCTTCTGGAAGAAAGGGGCTTCAAGTATTGTTATTATAAAATCCAACTGTCTATAATTAACAAAAGAATGAAGTGATTTAATTGCTGAGATTCTTTGGGTGGAATGTTCTTGGGCCTGTGATATTCTAAATTATTGTGTAAATGGCAATATTATCATACATTAATGTTGCCAGAGAATCTAATTTCTCCATCGCTAGAGGAGTAGTGTTCTTGGGGTGCTGCTTGAATGAGTACTTCTGGAGGCTCCCACAGGAGGATGAGATGTGGTAAAGGCTTTATTTTTATGGAGTTACATTCCTCGGTAAAGTCCCATGTCCTTTAACCCATTCCTGAAAAAGCTGCACCTGGGGCATTAGTAGAGCTAGAAGCAAAGCCAGTGTCCAGAGTTTCCATTCCATTGTGAAGTTGAGTCCCGCAGAGCATCAGGCTAGATTAAGTCCATTAGTCCATTGTGTGGGTCCCACATGGTCATGATCCACGTGGGTGAGTGTGAGCCCCACAAGCCAGGAGTCAGGCTTGAGCAGCAAAGGAGCCAAGAGTGTTAAGAGGGCAAGAGAGTGAACTCTCTTTGTTAAGGAGTTTAAATAACAAATTTTCTTACCCTTGCAGTGGCTACACCTATTCTGGGCACAGTCTTCATCCCAGGTATAACTGACAGATAAGCATCCTGCCACATCACCCAGACCTTATTGGAGAGTGTTAACTCCAGTTTCTTGGCAAAGCTGTATAAAGGGCATGATTCTCCCCTTTACTCCTTTCCTGTTAATAATAACCAGGTTAATAGCAATATCAATTATCCCCTGAAAAAAATGAAACCTTTTGTAATCTTACAAAGGAGAAATGTGTGAAGGATATCACTAAGAGTCCATGAAATACTTGGAGTGTTTTATACAAATTGATTTGGCTTTTAGATGTTGCATTGAGAACCTTCCTGCAGCATTTTACATTAGGATTTTGATTCTCTGGTTATTCACATTAACTCATTTTGTCTTTCCATTGTCTTTATTCTTTTTATTATTTTTAAATTATAATTTAATTTAATTTATTTATTTTTAATCCTCACCTGAGGATATTTTTCCATTGATTTTTTTGAAGTGTAAACAATACTAATCTATCTATACTTATCTTTATTAATTTTTTTTTTATTGTTGAAAGTATTACGTATGTCTCCTTTTTTCCCCATTGACCTCTCCCTGGCCACTACCCCCCCTCTTGCCCACCCAGGACAAGCCTCCACCGCCCCAGTGTCCGTGTCCATTGGTTATGCTAATATGCATGCGTAGAAGTCCTTTGGTTGATCTTTTACATCCTCCCGCCTCCCTTGCTTTCCCTCTGAAGTTTGACAGTCCGTTCGGTGCTTCTCTGTTTCTGGATCCATTTTTGTTCATCACTCTATGTTGTTCATCATATTCCACATATGAGTGAGATCATGTGATATTCATCTTTCTCTGACTGGCTTATTTCGCTTAGCATAATGCTCTCCAGGTCCAACCATGCTGTTGCAAATGGTAAAAGTTCCTTCTTTTTTATAGCAGCGTAGTATTCCATTGTGTAGTGTAAACAATACTAATCTATCTATACTTATCTTTATTAATTTTTTTTTTATTGTTGAAAGTATTACGTATGTCTCCTTTTTTCCCCATTGACCTCTCCCTGGCCACTCCCCCCCCTCTTGCCCACCCAGGACAAGCCTCCACCGCCCCAGTGTCCGTGTCCATTGGTTATGCTAATATGCATGCGTAGAAGTCCTTTGGTTGATCTTTTACATCCTCCCGCCTCCCTTGCTTTCCCTCTGAAGTTTGACAGTCCGTTCGGTGCTTCTCTGTTTCTGGATCCATTTTTGTTCATCACTCTATGTTGTTCATCATATTCCACATATGAGTGAGATCATGTGATATTCATCTTTCTCTGACTGGCTTATTTCGCTTAGCATAATGCTCTCCAGGTCCAACCATGCTGTTGCAAATGGTAAAAGTTCCTTCTTTTTTATAGCAGCGTAGTATTCCATTGTGTAGATGTACCACCACACCACTTTTTAATCCACTCATCTGCTGATGGGCACTTAGGCTGTTTCCAAATCTTAGCTATTGTAAATTGTGCTGCTGTGAACATAGGGGTGCATATATACTTTCTGATGGGTGTTTCTGATTTCGTGGGATATAGTCCTAGAAGTGGGATCACGGGGTCAAATGGGAGTTCCATTTTTAATTTTTTGAGGAAACTTCATACTGTTTTCCACTGTGGCTGCACCAGTCTGCATTCCCACCAGCAGTGCATGAGGGTCACTTTTTCTCCACATTCTCTCCAGCACTTGTCGTTTGTTGATTTGTTGATGATAGCTATTCTGACAGGTGTGAGATGGTACTGCATTGTCGTTTTGATTTGCATCTTTGGATGATTTGTGATTTTGAGCATGTTTTCATGTGTCTCTTGACCTTCTGTATGTCTTCTTTCGAAAAGTGTCTATTTAGGTCCTTTGCCCATTTTTTTGATTGGATTGTTTATTTTCCTTTTGTTAAGTTGTATGAGTTTCCTGTAAATTTTGGAGATTAAACCCTTATCAGAGATAACATTAGCAAATATGTTCTCCCATGCAGTGGGCTTTCTTATTGTTTTGTTGATGGTTTCTTTTGCTGTGCAGAAGCTTTTTATTTTGA
>NW_005370366.1:3329466-3345416 GCF_000412655.1 Myotis brandtii
ACACTGCATTGTATGGGATATGGAAGCCGAAGGCCTGTTCGAACACCTTTGCTGTCTGCAGTTACCAAGATAAAACGTCTCCAATTCGCACAGGAACACAAGGATTGGACAGTCGAGCATTGGAAAAAAGTCATGTGGTCCAATGAATCATATTTCCAGTTGCATCATGCAGATGGCAGAGTGAGAATTTGGCAGAAACAGCATGAAAGCATGCACCCCACATGCATGAGTACAACCCTTCAAGCTGGTGGGGGCAGTGTTATGGTTTGGGGCATGTTTTCCTGGCATGATTTGGGCCCTTTAATTCGTGTGGAACAACGTCTGAATAGCACAACATACCTAAGTATCGTTGCTGATCAAGTTCATCCTATCATGTTGATGGCGTATCCCAATGGAGATGGCTTCTTCCAACAAGACAATGCGCCATGCCACGGTGCTCGTATTGTGCAGGAGTGGTTTCAAGAACATGAGGGAGACTTTACCTTGCTTAGGTGGCCCCCACAATCACCAGATCTCAATCCAATTGAGCATTTGTGGGATGAAGTTAAAAGAGCCATCAGGCAGCTGGTTCCACAACCATCAAATCTCACAGAACTGGACAGTGCTATTCCTCAGGCATGGTGTCAGATTCCTCGCATCACCTTTCAACATCTCGTGGAGTCAATGCCAAGAAGAATCACCACAGTATTGAAGGCAAAAGGTGGCCCAACGGAGTACTGATGGGGTGGTCATAATAATTTGTCCACTCAGTGTGTGTGTGTGTGTTTGAAGTGAGCAAGGGATTGAGAACGTGTTTGAAGAAATAATGACAGAAAACTACCGTAACCTGGTGAAGGAAAATGTCACACAAATTCAGGAGGCACAGAGAACCCCAAGAAAGAAGAACCCAAACAGGCTCATACACAGACACATAATTAAAATGCCAAAAATTAAAGACAGAATCTTAAAGGCAGCAAGAGAAAAGCAAATTGTTACCTATAATGGTGCTCTCAGAAGGCTATCAGCTGATTTCTCATCAGGAACTCTACAGAAGAGAAAGACAGGAAGTGACATGAAGTATCCAAGATAATGAAAAGCAAGGATTTAAACCAAAATCACTATATCTATCAAGGCTGTCATTCAAAATAGATGGTGAAATAAAGATCTTCCCAGACAAAAGAGGCTAAAGGAGTTTATCACCATGAAACAAGCACTGCAAGAAATGCTAAAGGGACTGCTATAATGAGAAGAAGAAATACAGAGAGCTAGAAACCTAGGCATACAGAATTAAAATGGCAAGAAATAAGTACATGTCAATAATAACTTTACATGTAAATGCTCCAAGCAAAAGACTTAGGATAACTAGATGGATAAGAAAACATGACCCATATATATATATTGTCTACAAGAGACTCACCTCAGAACAAAATACTCATACAGAATGAGAGTCTCAGTTTCCCTAATACTCCTGCCTTGGAATCCTGTAACAGAGAGACCTGGAGAGTATTATGCTAAGTGAGATAAGCCATTCAGAGAAAGGCAAGTATCACATGATCTCACTCATATGTAGAATCTCAGGAACAAAATAAGCTGATGAACAAAATTGATCCAGAGATATAGAAGCATAGAACAGACTGTGGAATCTCAGAGGGAAGGTCCGGAGGGCGGGTGGATGGGAGTGTTCAATCAAAGAACTTGTATGCATGTATGTGTAACCCATGCATGCAGACAATAGGTTGGTGAAGGCCTGGTCGAGGTTGGGGGGGCGGGAGGGGAAAGGGTAGGGGTATAGTAGGGGTCAGTGGGGGAAAAAGGGGGATATATGTAATAAATAAAGATTTATTGTAACAAAAAATTTAACAAAAAGTGAAAATGGGCAAAAGCTTGGTAAAATGGGATCACTAAAAAATATAAAAATCTGTATTTAGATTATTCACCATCATAAAGTTTAAGTTTTTATGTATGAATTTTAATTGGTTTTATTTTGTGTATTAAATTATAGAATATTTAGGGGTGATTGTTTTCCTAGATATAGGTCATATTAGTTGTCTTAAAATATAATTCTTTTTTAATTATTTAAACATTGAGTGTTTTAAAACATGAACTTAAAGTTCTTATTAAAATTAAACCAGTGTATTTATTAAAGCTCTTCAAATTTATTATATTAAACTCTTGAGAAACAAAAATACTTCAAGGCAATATCCATGATTTTCTCATCAGAAGAGCTTACTTCAAAATTTATCTGGTCTTGTGCAACTTCTTTAAATTGATTTATTATCGGTTCACTAATCAGAGATTTCAATGTATTATGATTGTGTATTTATGTCCCTCAAAATTTATGTCCAGTATATTTATGTCCCTCAAAATTATTTTAAAATATTAATATATATTGTACCAATTTGGTTTACTATTTTCACTCATTTTGGTTATCATATCTTTGTAATTCTGGTCTTTGACTTCTGGTAAGTGTAGAAAAGGATTTTGACAATGAGGAAAATGGCTACCTTTTTTTCACTTTTATTGTGGATATTTATGATTTATATTATAGTTTTATTTTTTCTTCATTAAACATTGTTTTATTACATTTGGCAATAATTACTGATAAAGTTTTAGAAATCTTTTAAAATACATACATGACTTTTTAAACCTTGTATTTCATATCTCTGGTACCTCCCTTTTTTTTTTTATTAAGGCTGCAAGGTGTGACTGTTGTAAATCTCAAGGAACTCTCAAAGAGCGTGTGCAGTGGCGTGGGGAAATGAAGCATTTCTGTGACCAGCATTGCTTATTGCGCTTCTACTGCCAGCAGAACGAGCCTAACATGACGACTCAGAAAGGACCTGAAAACTTGCATTACGGTATGTCATAACTTAGAGTGCGGTGCAACTTGAAAAACCTGTACAGTAATCTTTAGTTTTACGGATCTGAATTCAAAGCACATAATAATAAACGAATAGTTAATTTTGGAGATAGTTTAACAGCAACCTCCATAGTTTCTGTGTGGAAGTGTCCTATATGATGTATTTCTTTTTATTTAATTCTCTTAAATTTTTAATGTTAGTTGAAGAAATATAGTGTAGTTGGGGTTGCAGAGAAGCTAACCAGAATTATAACAAAAAATTATACAAGATTCATCTACCTATTATATGTCACCTGAAATTTTAAATGAAATTCATTTGTAGCAAATTGTATGTGCCTCAGGGTAGGTTGGGAGGAGCAACAAAAGCCTTTTAGGAGCTGTGCATATCTTAAGAGTTAAATCTCAAAGGGACTGTTACTTTCAAAGTTGTGTGTGGTTTTCTGCGGGGACAAAATGGGACAAGAATTAACTCCACTTATTTAGCTCTGTATTTCAGCTCTCAAATATAATACTCTTTACTAAAAATAGCTTAAAATATTTCTTTAGTAATTATTTTAAAACATTAAAATTTAATGACAAAAATAGATTAGGAAATTCTGAAGAAAGTGATATTTGTCTCATTTAAAATTTGTTTACGTTTTTATTTTTTAGATCAGGGTTGTCAGATGTCCCGATCCAAAATGATGGTAAGTATTGCTTAAGTAAAGTGATAACTATTGATAAGTTTAAATGTGAGGATATAAAAATATAATCGGTTCAATTTAATCTGATTGCAATAAGAAAAGATTCTTTACTTTCCTCTGTTAGGACAGTTGAAGTATTCAAATGAATTACCTAATACTAAAACAGGTACTTTCATACATGCTAAGGAATATAAAGGTGAATAATTATGACCCCTCCCTACCTTGTGAAGCACCCATAATAGATGCATCTTTAAGACAGTAGCAAAAGATGTTTGAAATGATTGCCTGTGTCTGTTCTGGTAGCTGTAAGAAAGCTTCTAAACAGTTGAGTAGAAGATAGACTGGATGAGAAGGAATGATAATATGCAAAGGGCATGCATATTTGGCAAAACGGTTTTTTTTAGGTCCAAGCTTAAAGGGGAACCTGTGGTGGAATCCTGGGAAATAATGGTGAAAGGATGGGCTGAGCCAGATCATTAATGGCTTTGTGCATTTATTTCTGAAATAGGAATGTGAAGATCTATGTTGGAGCTAGGACTTGTAAATTTTTATTGATTTGAGATAGAGAGGGAGAAAGATGTGAGAGAAATATCAATCGGTTGCCTCCCACACCCACCCTGACTGAGGATTGAACCCCAAACCTAGGTATGTGCCCTGACCAGAATCAAACCCACAACCTTTTGATTTATGGGACGAGCCCCTTGGCCAGGACTGAATTACCTGATTTTAATATCAGGAACTTTGATTTATGCTGAGGAACATGAAGGTGATCACTCCCTGTTTTGTTATCTTTGTGCAGCTATCAGGCAACTTCCCAACCTTATTTCAAATATGTAAGTGTTTTTTATATATTTTTTAATTTATTTGAGAGAGGTAGGGAGAGGGAGAGCAAGATGGAAACATCAATGATGAGAGAGAATCATTGATTGGCTGCCTCCTGCACACCCCCTACTGGGGATTGAGCCCACAACAAGGGCATGTGCCCTTGACTGGAATTGAACCTAGGAGCTTTCAACCTGCATGATGCTCTGTCCACTAAGCCAAACCAGCTAGGGCCCCATGGCACTTTCGAGGTCACTTGCAGACATGTGCAGAGCGATGAAAAATGTGAGTTGTGTAAATGCATCCTCTGCCAGGTTGAACAAGGCAAGGCTTTACCTTCTTGTCTTTCTCATTCCATAGTACACCAGTGTCCTTTTCACAGTCTATGATTAGTGCATGTTTTTCATATTTTTGTGCTTTTTGTTGGTGATTTGGCTGTTTAAAAGTTCCTCTGATCATAGTACTGAAGTGCTGACTATTGGGCCTATGTACCAAAATGCTGTAATGTGCCTTTTGGAGGAGATTCCTATGTTGTTAGTTGAGCTTCAGTCAGTTAGCTGTGAGTTGAGGGTTCATGAATCAACAATATGGTACACCCAGAGAGAGGAACAAGAAATTCATCAGTCTGTATAGGACTTTAGCAACTCAAAGTGCCAGAGTCAAGTCTATAGTGTATAGTGTGTGGTGAAGCTGTGGAAGAGGTGGAGTAGTGATGACTTGTGGGTTCATGAGCTTACACCTGATTTCAAAAGCATAGTGAGCATCACTGTTGTGAGACTTTAGCTCACATGTTACCCAGGGCAGGAAGATGTTAAATTCATCCTGCCTAGTGCTCTCTTAGCTCACACATTTTAAGACTATATGGAGTGAAACTGTTAAACTAGAGGCCAGGTGGGTTTTGCATATCAGGATGCTGTAGGAGAAGACCTATGTGTTATGAAGGAAAAGAGTTATATGGGCAAGCAGGTTTTCAGCACTGGTAAGACTGGCTGTTTTTACAAGGTCATTGGCAAACGAACCTATATAATACAAGTGACCTCCAAAGCTCCTGATTTTAAATCATTCAGAGATTGTGCTATTGTGTGCCAGTGCCAAGGTTAATTTTAAGCACAAACCCCTCACGGTGTACAGACCCCCACACACAGTCCATGAGCACTTCAAAGAGGAAAAGCTGAATTGTCTGCTATTAACTGGAGATGGGACCAAAAAAGTTTGAAATATTTCCTGAGATTACACAACTGCTTTATCCTAGAAGTTGAACACTACCTCTAAAATGAAAACCTTGCTTTCAAGGTATTATTATTGGATAATATATTTTGCCATGAAGAACTCAAAAATGCCCATTTTAATTTAGGTCTTTTTTGCCCCCAAACACTCCTTCTCATCCAACTCTTTGATCAGGGCATATTGAAATCGTTTTCAAGGCCCACTTCATGAGAGCTGGTGAGGAGGCTCTCAACACCAATAAGGAAAGTACTATGATGGTCTTCTGGAAATCACTGTATGTGACATTATTGATTATGTTGGCACAGCCCAGGACAGCATCAGTATGCTTTTGTGAATAACTGTTGGGAAATTTGACCAGACTCTGTGTAAAAAATTTCAGTCTTTGAAGGTGTTACAGAAAATAAAAGAACAGTGTTAAAAAAACAATGCCTATTATACACGAATAAGTGGAGAAGGCTTTGGGGACATGAAGGAAGAAGATGTGGAGTAAGTTTTGACAGAGAAAGCAGTAAAGCCTACTAATGAAGACCTGGACAAGATGGCAAAACAAGGCATCAGATTAAATGGTGAAAGTCAGCTTAAGACTCCCAACAGCAGCCAAAATATTAGAATGGAATTTTGCCTTGGGAAAGGTTGTTAATGACACAGAAGCATGTGATCCTATGCCTGAGCAAAGCCTTTATTTGAAGCGCCACTGTATTTGCACCTTACATTAAGACACTTAAAAGATGTGATGTGAAAAGCCTGGCAGACAAGGTTTAGTTAAAATTTGAAGCCATTTTTGGAGAGAAAATTGCTGACATGGCAAGTTGCCAGAGCCCAGCTTCTGAGGTAGCTGTCACCCTGCCACCCTCATTGATGTCTTCCTTGTCTGCAGAATAAGCTCCATCACTTCTCCTTTGGTGACTGTGGGGCGTGCCAAGGTCAAGAGATCTCACCCCACAGTGCATTGCCTGGTATACATCCTGCAGCTCTGCCAACAGTAAGGTGCTAATGTTCTTATAAAAATTTAAATGCTGAGTCTGATTTACATCAGACCTGATTTACATCAGGTCTGTGTACATATGTACTCACATTAATGAGTGCAAGTACTACTGTCCAGTATGTGTGTACTGCATGCATACATGTTTGTTGAGAGTTGATGACCGCTGGAGCAATTATACAACAACTAGGGGCCCAGTGCACAAATTTGTGCACCTTGAAAGAAACTGTGGGCTGTGAGGCTGCGATGGGCACAGGGGCGGGTCTTGGCCCATCCTCCATGCCCCTACTTGGCCCCTCCCACCGCGGCCCCCAGTCTCCTGTCTGCCGGCAGCCCCGCTCATGCCACTGCTGCTCCCATGCGCTGATGGCGTCGGCCCCACTCACACCCGCTGACAGCGCAGAGCAATTGGGGCCAGCGCCAGCAGTGGGTGCAAGTGGGGCCAGCGCTGTCAGCAGGTACGAGCAGCGGCTGCTGCCCTGATCACCCCTCAGCAGCAGGGGAGGTGGAGAAGCCCTTGGGCGATCAGGGTTGGCAGCCGCCGCTTGCACCTGCTGATGGTGCCAAGTGATCAGGACCAGCGCCAGGCACCGGCAATGGATGTGAGCGGCAGCTCCAGCACCGGCTGCAGGTGCGAGTGGGAATGGCACCGGCAGCGGGTGCAAGAGGCAGCTGCTGGCCCTGATCGCCCCTCAGGAACAGGGGTAGGTGGAGAAGCCCTGAGGGGCGATCGGGGCTGGCAGCCGCCACTCACACCGGCTGATGGCGCTGAGCGATCATGGCTGGTGCCGGGTGCCGGCAGCGGATGTGAGTGGGGCTGGTGCTGGCAGCAGGTGCGAGTGCCGGGTGGGACCGCAGCACATGGGAGCAAAGCATTTTCAGTAACCACCAGAGGCTCACCCCAATGACAGCGACAGGCGCCCTGCCTTGGTCTGACGCCCCGGCTCACCTGCTCTACCATCCTGCTGCAGCCAACGCCTGCCATGTTCCATGCTCTGCCGCCTGCTGCTGATGCCCGCTGTGTTCCACGTGCGCCCCCTGGTTGTCAGCACACATCATAGTGACCAGTTGTTTGGTTGTTCAGTTGTTCCGCCGTTTGGTCTATTTGCATATTAGGATTTTATATATGTAGATAGATGCTGTAATCATACTGTTAAAAAGAAATGCTGCATATTATTATGTGTAAGAAATATGTATTATATAAAGTGTTTCAACAGAAACAAGATTATGTATTGATTTGTTAAAAATGTGACCAGATCCTGGCAGGAACCTACCCCTGTATTTCCTTTTAAAGCAAAGTTTCAGTGTTCGTGGTGACTGTGTAAAACAGAACTACAAGTGAACTGAGTGTGTTAATATTCTATATGTTTTCCCCCTGTCATTGGGTGATATGGAGAGCACCTTATCTTTAGTTCCTTTAGCACGGAGCTTCAGCTAATTTTCAATTTTGTGTTTTTTTCCCCCAGTTGCAAATAATGCTACAGTGAACATAGTGAAAATATTTGAGAGACTATACGTTTCTGAAATTACATTTGTTGTGACATGGGAAATATATGACTTAAAGTTTGGTAATATATTTGGTAATTTTTAAAATCATTTTCCTTATCCTTTCAAAGTTAGTAACATGTATAAGCTGCTTATGCAACAGAGGGAGCTAGAGTATCACATAGACATACTAACTGCAGGAACTTTTTACCTTCCTCAAATAAATTTAAGAGCCAAAGTATTTTAAAAATTCTGACTCATAACCTTGGTTTTGTACCTAAAAATGAGGTGTGTTGGTTTTTTTTAGGTTTTTTAAAATATATTTTTATTGATTTCAGAGAGGAAGGGGGAGAGAGGGAGAGAGAGAGAGAGAGAGAGAGAGAGAGAGAGAGAGAGGAGAGAGAGAGAGAGAGAGAGAGAGAGAGAGAAACATCAATGATGAGAATCATTGATTGGCTGCCTCCTGCACGCCCCCTACTGGGGATCGAGCCTGCAACCCAGGCATATGCTCTTGACCAGAATTGAACTTGGGACCCTTCAATCTGCAGGCCAACACTCTATCCACTGAGCCAAACCGGCTAGGGCTTGTGTTACGTTTTTATTTATTTATTTTCTTTTTTAAAAAAATATATTTTATTGATTTTTTGCAGAGAGGAAGGGAGAGGGATAGAGAGTTAGAAACATCGATGAGAGAGAAACATCGATCAGCTGCCTCCTGCACACCCCCTACTTGGGATGTGCCCGCAACCAAGGTACATGCCCTTGACCGGAATCGAACCCGGGATCCTTCAGTACGCAGGCCGATGCTCTATTCACTGAGCCAAACCGGCTAGGGCTGTGTTATGTTTTTTAAAGACATGCTGATGATATCCTTTGAAGGTAACACAGATCTGTAGAATGACCAATTACTACTGCTTTGCCAGTGGCCAGGATAGATTCCTTTTATCCTAACTGATTCTACCAGATTAAGGCTGTGGTAAACATAATATTAATAACACAATTTAGTTTTACTCTTACTGTCTTCCCTCCACAGGCACTAAAAACCAGATTATCTATTCCCAGCAGGAAGTAATATAAAATAAAATGTTTCTCTTTGCCTCTGTAGGGTTCAGCACCACCCCCTTCTCCAACACCCAACAAAGAGATGAAGAATAAAGCGGTTCTTTGCAAACCTTTAACAATGACAAAAGCTACTTATTGTAAACCTCACATGCAGACCAAATCTTGTCAAACAGGTAACTTTGGGGGAATTTGACTTATACACTTCCCTGTATTTATACCTCACTTAATGAAATTCCCGGTTTTCTCAAAAGTAGGCTATGAATAAATTTACTTTGTCATTTTCTGTTGATTTTGCCTATTTAATTTTAGACATTTCCTTGAGAATATGACATATTATTTTAAATCATTTATGAAAATTAATCTGTGATAAAGGCCTAGGATACAAGTTAATGTTACCAGTGAAATAATGTCATGGCAAAATTTTTTGGCGAAGACCCACTAAAGTTATAGTACTCCCTCTGATCATCATCTCTAAGTGTGATCTGTAATAACAGCAATGCTGTTTCCTTCTCAGAATAAGATGAAATAATTCAAATACATATTTTCATCAAATTTAAATGTTAGGTATATTCTGATTTTTAGATTTAATCTTTTTGTGGGGGAATCTGTAAGTTGTCAGGAACTATATATTGTTTTTAAAGGTTGTTTTCTTTCTATGAAAAAAAAGCTCTTAATTCTATTTGTACTCCCTATAAGACAACAGCTACTTTATTCAGTTTTTTTTTAAATTACCTAATTTTCTGAAAAGTGGGAATTTATTTTAAATGAGGACTGAGACACTTAAGTTTTTCTTTGTTACCATATTATTTTAACACTGAACGCTTTGTAGCAGTGCTAGTTAACGAGCTCCCTCATCGCATGTTGCATTTGCAGATGACAATTGGAAGACAGAGTATGTCCCAGTGCCTATCCCTGTGCCTGTATATATTCCAGTGCCTATGCACATGTACAGCCAGAATATTCCTGTCCCCACTACAGTTCCTGTTCCAGTAAGTTGGATTTCAACTTATTTTCCATTGTGAGATGTATGAGTCATGGGTGGGAGAACGGTGCTGTTGCAGTTACTGCTTCAGGGAAGCTAGCAAACGGGGTTGAGTCGGCCTTTCTTCAACAGTTAACTTATGTATAGGTGTGTGCTTGAGTCTCTGTTGGTGATGGCTTTGTGTAGAATTGGGTATATGTTTATCTTTGAGAGTGAAGTTCAGCAGATGCCTATGTTTGCTTTATTTCCATTGTATTTTATATTAGTTCATATTAAAAAAAATATTTGTGAAGCTGTTTAAGGCTTAGAACTGAAACATGGGTTAGAGTTGTATATCAAATATCATTATACTTCATTATAAATCATTTGTAGTACTTACTTCTCTATATCAGGGCTTGTCTATTGTAGCCTCCTGGGAAACAGCTATTGGTTTCATTAAAATTAAGATGTAGAAATAAATTATCTGTAATGTTATTCCAGCTCTAAAATTGCTGGTAGTTTTTAAAAATAATATATCAGTTAATAATATATTAGATCATTAATCTTTACTCCAAACATGAACACTGGTGGAGATTTTTCCAGGTGGCTACTCTGTGCTTATATGTCATACTAGAGGCCTGGTGCACTAAATTTGGGCATGGGTGCGGTCCCTAGGTCTGGCCGGTGATCAAAGTGCGAGCGTATTGCGTGGAAGGGCAGTTTCCAGCTGACCTCTGGGCCCTGGGCAGCACTGGGGCCTGCGTGCCCCGCTCCACTTGAGTCACGGCACCCGAGTCCCCACTCGGAGATGCAGTCAGCGTGGCCAGATGCCATGGGCCAGTGCGCAACGTGGGCCTCTGGGCCGCCCAGCAGCGCCACACGGAAGCCGGGCGGGCAGCGTGCTCTCTCCCAGCCGGCCTCGCAAACCGGCTCCTGCATGAACCCACGGGGAGCCCGACCAGCCCTTGCAGTCCTGGCGGCTGTGGCCTGGCTCACCTGGAAGCCCATTGGGGCCTGCAGTGCCTCCACTGCCACCTGCTGCCAGTGCCTCAAGCTGATGCCCGCCATGTTCCGCGCCGCCCTCTGGTGGTCAGCGCACATCATAGTGAGCGGTCGAACTCTCGGTCGAACTCCTGGTCGAACTCCTGGTCGAGGGGACAATTTGCATATTAGGCTTTTATTATATAGGATATTTTACATATCATATTATAAAACATATATACATATACATGGTGGGAGAAGCAGGGGGCTTCCATTTCTCCCTGTCAGCGTGTCTGCATTACTCAATGCCAGGTGCTTAATAAATTTTAGATATTTTTCTTATAATCATTGTTATTCCCCAAGCAGAATACTGGTTCTAGCTTCTATACTCCCATAGTACTTTTATATATATTACTGTTATAACATCAGTCCTACTGCATCACTGTTGCTGGTTTATATCTGCCTTTTCAACTGTACTCTGAATTCTTTGAGTGCAAAGAGTACTGCCTGTTCATCTATATATCTTCAGATTTTAATGCAGAACTTGGCAGATAAGCAGGCCATAGATAAGAAATATATTTAATCTCTCTTGCCAACTCTGATTGATAATCCTTGCATGAAATGATGTGTTGATGATAACTCAAAAGTTATTTTTCTTTAATTTTTATTTCAAAAGGCAGTTGCTTGTATTCTGGGCTTTCTTGTCATAGGTGACATCTTAGTCATGTTTTTGTTGTTGTTGTTGTTTTAATCCTCACCTGAGGATATTTTCCTATTGATTAGAGTGGAAAGGAGGGGGAGAGAGAGGGAGAAATATCAATGTGAGAGAGAGACACATTGATTGGTTGCCTCCTGCAGACGCCCCAACTGGGGCCAGGGATCGAGCCTGCAGCTGAGGTACATGCCCTTGACTGGAATTGAATCTGGGACACTTCAGTCTTTGGGCCGACGCTCTATCCACTGAGCCAAACCAGCTAGGGCAGCATCTTAGTTTTGATAGGTGTTCTTTTCAAGGTTTTTATCCAATACTAGAGGCCTGATGCACGAAATTCATGCAAGAGTAGGACTTCCTTCCCCTGGCTGCTGGCACCGGCTTCCCTCTGGCCACTGGCAGGCACCCAGGACCCAGGCTTCCCTCGCAGCTCTGGCGTTGTCCGGAAGGTCGTCTGGAATAACATCCAGAAGGACACCCCATCTAATTAGCGTATTATGCTTTTATTATTATAGATGGAATGATAAAGTAGACCATGTGTCAGAATAATTTTTACTTTAGAAAAATACCTTTAAAATTTTTTTAAAAATTGATTATAGAGAGAGAGGAAGGGAGAGAGAGAGAGAAATATTGAAGTGAAAGAGAAACATCAATCAGCTCCCTCCTGCACATCCCCTACTGGGGATTGATCCTGCAACCCACGCATGTGCCCTGACAGGGAATTGAACTGGTGACCTTCTGGTGCATGGGATGATGCACAACCAACTGAGCCACACCAGCCAGGGCTAGAAAAATACCTTTTAATGTTGAGCAAACCTAACAGTAAATACTTTGGTGAATTAGGTGCCAGTCCCTGTTTTTCTGCCGGCCCGGGTGGACAGCAGCGAGAAGAACCCTGCAGGAGCTGAGGAGCTAAAAAGCAAAGTTTCTTCAGATCCTCTTGATACCGAATTGCTCACAATGACAGACATGATGACTGAAGAGGAGGGAAAAACAAATGCTGCTAACATCAACAGTGAGCTACACTGTATTACACCTTGTGGATGAGTGTGTTGTTGGTTTTTACTAAGTGCTGTAATTGTTATAGTATGTTCCAGGGCATTTTAATCCTTGGTGTAGGAGTGGGGGAAGATTGTAATAGAAGTGTATTTTATGTTAAGAGAGCCAAGCTATATCTTGCCAGGTGCTCTCTTATGGGAAGTCCAATTTCAAGAAGAAATTTGTAGGGTCCTTTTTTAAATTGTAAAAGGATTTGACTTGCATGATCAACTAAAAATTATTCTTGTTTTAATGGACTAGCTCAGATACAAAACTAATTTGTAGTAGGCTTTAATAATCCAGACTCTTATTTTGTAATAGTTATCCCCAATTTTTTTTTATTGATAATACTAATGTCATTTGCATGATCTAAACCAAGGTTTATTGTAACTTCTGTTAGGGCAGTGTTTGCCAAATGGTATAGCACGATGAGTGTGTTGTGGATGTTTCTGTCTCTTAGAATGTTTCTTCCCCTGAGTCCTCTGGTGACAACAGTCCTGTTTCAATCATGAGCTAAATCCCTTTAGAGTACAATAGAAACACTATAAATTCTATATATTTTACAATGTGACAGTATTTTTGAAGCACTTTGTTAGGGAGTTAAAAATGAATTTCATGGATTGAGACCAGTTTTTTTTTTATTTTAAAAAATTGTTTTAAAAATATATTCTTATTGATTTCAGAGAAGAAGGGAGAGAGAGATAGAAACATCAATGATGAGAATCATTGATCAGCTGCCTTTTGCACGCCCCCTACTGGGGGTCCAGCCTGAAACCTGGTCATTTGCCCTTGACCAGAATCAATCCCAGGACCCTTAGTCCGCAGGCTGATGCTTTATCCACTGAGCCAAACCAGCTAGGGCTCAGGTTTCTATTTTTTTAGTGAACACACAAAATGTCAGCTTAAATTCCCTTATAGAAAGGGTAGTATTTTGTGAAACCTTTGTTTCCTGTGTGGGTGTGCATGAATGCTTGTCTGTCATTCTGTCTTCCACTACCATCCTGAACCTAGATAAAATGCATTTCTTACTGAGGGCTGCAATACAAAAACGCTTGAAAGCAACTGATCAAAATATTAGAAGACAGTTCTTTATAAGTATGTATTGAATGACATGAAAAACCTAGGTCACAATTCAGGGAAAATGTTGAAAAATTGCAGTTATCCATCCTCATTATTGTACTTTTGACAAAAAATTGCTTTTAGAAATACTCTCAATATCAGAGATGATTTACTAACAAAGCATGCCTATTAACTTTTGAAAAGGGCCAGTCAAAAACTTACCAGAGTAAAAGTTTTTGTGTATTTAAGATTATCTAATAATTATAAAGTTTATAGTAGTTAACTTCAAGATAGCTATATATACCTTTTCCTTTTGTGACATATTAATATAAGGATTCTTGTTTTGCATTTACAATTAACTGACTTTCTTTTGCCAGGTGTAGGTATCGTTGAGTTCTTTTTTGATTTCTAATGACAGTGTGGATTGATTACAGGTGTAATTATTGAGACTGACATAATTGGTTCAGATATCTTGAAGGACTCTGACCTAGAGACACAGTCCAGCATGCCTGATGTACCATATGAACCAGACTTGGATATCGAAATAGATTTTCCAAGAGGTATTCAAAGTGCTATTTTATTCTTTTAATATGAACCTATGGTTATGGAATTTAGTTAATGGAGTCATAATTGTGGTTATGATCATTAGGCATTTAGTGTTCATGTCATTGCATTTACTGTTAATATTTGTCTTTTATTTTTTACCCAAATAAAACTCAACAGTTAACTTCTTTTTAAAAATATATATTTTTATTGATTTTAGAGAGGAAGGGAGAGGGAGAGAGAGATAGAAACATCAATGATGAGAGAGAACCATCGATGGGATGCTTCCTGCATGCCCCCCATTTGGGATCAAGCTCACAACTGGGGCATGTGCCCCTGACCAGAAGAATTGAACCCAGGACCCTTCAGTCTGCAGGCTGACGCTCTTTCCACCAAGCCACACCAGCTAGGGCAACAGTTTACTTCTGAAATGACTCATAGGATTGCTTTGTAGGGACTTAAGAATTTTTTAGAGCCTTAAAAAGAAACTTTCTCAAAGTAATTCGTTATATAAAATTTTGAAAATAGAGAAGGATAAAGAAGTGTTTGTATTTTTAAAAAATTTAAATAAAATATCAGTAGTAACTTTCTTAAGATCCTTTTGAAAATCAAGTTGACCTTCAAAGGGAAAAAGTATTATCAGGTCTTTTGTTATAAAAGAAATGTGTGCTACTTTCACTATTTTCTTAATCTATTGATGACAATTAAGCACATTGAATTGAATGTAAAGCATTTTATTTTAGGAAAGATTTAATAGATTGAAACAGATTTGTATGAGACCATTTAGATCTTACAATTGAATTTCAGGTTATAATAATTTTTCTGATACCGATTTACATGAAAATTTCATGTTGATATTCATTGTACATATTTGTTAAGAGTCTGAACAGGTTTTATCAGAACTCATAGGCCATGTTAGGTACAGAAGATCATTTATTCTCCACCCCAGCACAGGTTGTTCCCATATACAGGTGCCTGTTTACATCCTTTGGCTATTTCTTTGTTGGCTGTGTTATATAACATAAACCTCTGCTATTACATTTGGAATAAAAGTTCTGATTTCTTTGTCAGCTGCTGAGGAGCTTGATATGGAAAATGAATTTTTATTACCACCTGTTTTTGGGGAAGAATATGAGGAACAGCCTAGACCTCGATCTAAAAAAAAGGTATAAAATTAATAGTATTTTTGCGTTTGGTTAATATCTCTATATAGTAATATCTCTATACAGCTATAGAGTAAGGATACAATGGTGCTCACTTGTGCCTGAGAATATGGAAAGATATTTTGTTTTCTAGATTTTAAGAGGTAAAGTCTTTATTACTTCATTTTTAGGTAATAAAAATGTCTCAGATTTAATTGTAACTTCATAGAAGAAGAGTAAATATTATTGCGACTTAATTTTTTCAGTTTTATCTTGATAAAAGGTTGATAAAAGGTTGACATAGATAAAAGGTTGACATAGTTGCAAGTAAATTCAATTCTTTGACAGGAATTGAGACTATTTTCTAGGGAGTTGTTTTTTCCATCATCATTATTATTATTATTATTTTTAAAT
>NW_005370366.1:3345562-3355747 GCF_000412655.1 Myotis brandtii
TTCCATCATCATCATTATTATTATTATTTTTAAATATATATTTTATTGATTTCAGAGAGGAAGGGAGAGAAAGATAGAAACATCAATGATGAGAGAGAATCATTGATTGGCTGCCTCCTGCATGCCCCCTACTGTGGACCGAGCCCGCAACCCAGACATGTGCCCTTGACTGGAATTGAACTCGGGACCCTTTAGTCCACAGGCCAATGCTCTATCCATTGAGCCAAACCAGCTAGGGCCATCATTATTATTTTTAAAATATAATTTTATTGATTTCAGAGAGGAAGGGATAGGGAGACATAGAAACATCAATGATAAGAGAGAATCATTGATTGACTTGCTTCCTGCACACTCCTTACTGGGGATGGAGCTTGCAACCTCAGCATGTGCCCCAACTGAGAATCGAATTGTGACCTTCCTGGTTCATAGGTTGATGCTCAACCACTGAGCCACACCAGCTGGGCTCCATCATTATTTTTGACTAGAGGACCGGTGCACGAAAATTTGTGCACGGGGGGGGTGTGTCCTTCAGCCTACCCCTCTCACAGTCTGGGATCCCTCAGAGGATGTCTTACTGACCGCTTAGTCCCGCTCCCCACGGGGAGCGGGCCTAAGCCACAGTCTGGCCTCCCTCTGCAGGAGGCGACCAGGCTGATCAGGGTAGGGCACCACCCCCATCACCCTGCTGCTGCTGCCACTGCCAGCTGTGGCTGCGGTGGCTGCTAGGCCTGAGCCCCGGGGGTCAAGGCTGCCGAACCCATGGCTGCCTGAGCCCCGGGCCTCGCAGCTGCTGTGGCTTTGTCCGGATGGATGTCTGGAAGACGTCTGCCCTAATTACCATATTACCTTTTTATTAGTATAGATGAGACTAATCAGTGATGTTGGAATATGCAGTTGATTATATCCAGTTTCATTTAAGCATATCAACACATAGGAAGACATCTTGGACACTAATAGATTCAGGTAGGCCAAATTAACAGGTGTAATTTTAAAAAATATTTTAACATCAACTTTATTTCTGATTTCCAACATAAATTAAGGTCCAAAGGGGAAAAAAACTTTCACAAATTTCCCCCAAAAGAAAGAAAATGAAAAAGGAGTGAGTACCCTGCAGTAGAATGTAGTTGGACTTTTCACATCACAAAAATTAACTCAAAATGAGTCAATAGACCTAAATGTAAGAACTAAAAAACTCTTAGGAAAAAAAACTCTTAGAAGAAAACATAGGCCTCAATCTTCATTACCTTGGGTTTCTTAGATATAACAGAAAAAGCACAAGGAACAAAAGGAAAAAAGATGAATTGGATTATGTCAAAATTTAAAACTTTTGTACAGCAAACAGTGCCATCAAGAAAGTGAAAAGGAGTTGAGTGGTCATTTCCTTTATGGTGGAATTATTATAAAGTTCTTCAATTTATCTCTTACATTAATATTTATTATCCTTTTATTTCAGATTATTAGTTTATGTCATATATTTATTTTCTCATCAGTGACTCAAAGCAGAAGTTAATAAAATTTTATTGTACACAATGGTTTATGTAGAAATATGGCATTCCTGCAGATATATTTCAACACATGTTATAGGTAACTATTCTCAGATTCAGGAATACCAGTCAATTCTAAGAATATCAATATATTCTCTTTAATTTGCATTTTTTGGTTGATGGCTTACATAAAGTCATGAAATAATATAGACTTTTTTTTAAAAAGGAGATTTACAATGGTGTTTTACTAATAGGGAACCAAGAGAAAAGCTGTATCAGGATACCAGTCTCATGATGATAGTTCTGACAATTCAGAATGCAGCTTTCCTTTCAAGTATACATATGGTGTAAACGCATGGAAACACTGGGTCAAAACTAGGCAACTTGATGAAGATCTTCTGGTATTAGATGAACTAAAATCTCGTAAGTGTTCTGATTTTGTTTTCCCTACGTCCTATTTAAAACCAAGATTTTTGTTATCAACTACCTTTAACTTTTAAGTGTAGCTGTTACTTTCAAGTTCTTACATAGAATAAATTTCAGGGGCTTTCTTAATCTTAAGACAGTAAGTAATAGCAATTACTAATTTTTTATTTCTTTTTAGCTAAATTAGTAAAGTTAAAAGAGGATCTGCTGTCTCACACCACGGCTGAGCTTAACTATGGGCTAGCCCATTTTGTCAATGAGATCCGCCGACCAAATGGAGAGAGTTATGCACCTGACAGCATCTATTATCTTTGCCTTGGAATACAGGAGGTTAGTAATTTGCAGGCTAATTTTGAATATAATGTTAATAAGAAAGGTTGTTGTGGTAGTTTTTGGACAGAAAAATGTTATGCTTTAAGAATATTAAAGATAACTTTATGGAACATAATGATTCATTGCTTTACCAAGAAAGACAAAAAAGAAATTTAATCTATGAAAAAAATAGGATATTATAAAGGATTTTCTGAGCTTCTTTGTAATTAGGTATTTCTGCTATCATATGCTATATTCTTAAAAATTACCACATTCTTCAAAACTCTGTGCGAAAACCAAAAAGAACAGGCCACTCAAAACGTCTGTATCTTTTGTAATACGCCTGACAAAGTTGTATGTTTGTTACCATACGTAAGATAATGACATCATTCCCTACTACAGTCTCAGGTAAACGAATTAATACTCTGAGGCATGATGCAGATATGTATAGATCCATGCTGATATGCATGTGAACAGAGAATGTCTGCTTTCTTCACATAGTCAGTCTGTTTCAGTATAGACTGCTCATGTTTTTCTAACATGTTAGAGTAACTACTCATTAGTTCTTTGGAATCATCTTACAAAATGAGATCATTCTTTAGGGGTTTTAAATAAACTTCAGCTGCATGCCTATGAATCTGGAGTGACTTTGTTTTCCATAGTAGGCAATAACTTCTGTTTCTGAAAAAATTGTATAGGTTTGAGCCTAGAGGTCAGAAAGGATCCTCGCTTCACATCCTGTGTGTATGTAAATGTGGTAAATAATGGAAGCAGATCTTCTTATGCAGGGTTTTGTTTATAGACCTAAAATTTAATGTTAAGTTGCTAACAGCATATTGAAATAAGTTACTGAAAAAAACTAGAATTGTCTTAATTTGTATTTTATTTCTATTCTCTTCAGGATAGATATCTTCCAAAGATTATGAAAGCGGTGTGGGGAATTAACATATTAGCTGTACATTACTGTGTGTTCAAAGGCCATCACATATTTTGTAGTAACAATCTAAAAGAAACAGAGAGGTTTTGTTTCTTCTACTCCAACTTGATAGATTTACATGTACTTTGAGCTTCATATTTATTTGGCGATACTAGGTTCACCATTCTAAAATTCCAAAACACGAGAACCAAAATTTTCATGGAAACTCCTTTGACAGTAAAACCTGACTTGAAGAGTTGTGATGCAGTTTTCTTTATTATACTTTCAAAAAATATTCCATCTTAACCCTGCCAGTGTTAAGCAGTAGTTGAGCATGGAACTATGAGCCAGGAGGTCACAGTTTGATTCCTGGTCAGGGCACATGCCCGGGTTGTGGGCTTGATCTTGCGTTGTCGGGGGTGCAGGAGGCAGCTGATTGATGATTCTCGTAATTGATGTTTCTATCTCTCCCTCTTCCTTCCTCTATGAAAATATATATTTTTTAAAATTCCGTCTTAGAATATTAACTGTAGACTTCACTGTAGAATTGTTGATGTTTCTAAACAAGTGTAACGTGCTTCCCTAGACCAGTGGTCGGCAAACTCATTACTCAGAGCCAAATATCAACAGTACAACCATTGAAATTTCTTTTGAGAGCCAAATTTTTTAAACTTAAACTATATAGGTAGGTACATTGTTATTAACTTAATTAGGGTACTCCTAAGCTGGCCTTTGCTAAAAACATCCTCAATCTGATTGAGGTACATTCACTGAGGTCGACCCCTTCCAACTCTCCCATCCACACTCGTCTTGTATACTTGTTTCGTCCAGGCCGAAAACCGACTTCTGCGCATGGACCACGAAGTTTCAATCGCACTGTACGTGCAATGTACCTCCCCTGCGCTGTGTATCCTGCGGCCCGCCTGCGCCGCGTCTCCCGACTGACCGACCGACCGACCGACCAACACCCCCCCCACTTCTTCTAACGCCACTTCTTCAAAATAGACTCGCCCAAGCCGAAACCAACTTCTGCGCATGGGCCACGAAGTTTCAATCGCACTGTACGTGTGTGCCCGCACGTGGTATTTTGTGGAAGAGCCACACTCAAGGGGCCAAAGAGCCACATGTGGCTCACTAACTGCGGTTTGCCAACCACTGCCCTAGACCACTCTAGGAATGTTGTGTAATTATGTACGTGGTCTGTGTTTCCTCTGTAAAAGTCCAAAAATTATGAATTCTGAAACATATCTGGCTTCAGTGGCTGTGACACAGGGTTTTAGAACTGTGTATATATTTTCCCTTCCACTTTTATTATGTTTTGTAGTAAAAAAGAGTAGGCATAGCATTTGTAAATATGCTAATTCTCCTTGGGAACAAACAGGAGGTGGGTATTACTTCTTTGTGTTTGTACCATGCTGTCAACATACAGTAGTTCGCACTCACTGACCTGGATGATTGCTGTGACTATTATACAATAGACCTATATATGAAATGTGTGTATAATTATTTAAGGTAATTTTTTATAAAGAGAACATATATTTCATCATTTTAGAAGTAGTTCAACTATTTTTACTTTATTTTTAATAATTAAAAAAAATTTTTTTTAATCCTCACCCGAGGATATTTTTCCATTGATTTATAGAGAGAGTGGAAGAGAGATTAAATTGCCTCCTACATGTACCCTGACCAGGGCCAGGGAGAAGCCTGCAATCGAGGTACGTGCCCTTGACTGGAATCGAACCAGGAACCCTTTGGTCTGCAGGCCAACGCTCTATCCACTGAGCCAAACCGTCCAGGGCAATTTTTAAATTACAGTTGACGTACATTATATTAGTTTCAGGTGTATAACATAGTGATTAGATATTTATATAACTTACAAAGTGATCACTCTGATAAATCTGCTACCCATCAGATAGCATACATAGTTATTACAATATTCTTGACTATATTCCCTATGCTATACTTTATATCTCATGACTATTCTGGAACTACCAATTTGTACTTTTTAATCCTTTCATCTTTTTCACCGTCCCCGGACCCCCTCCTATTTGGTAACTGTCAAAATGTTCTCTGTATCTATGAGTCAAAAAAAAAGAAAGTCTGTTTCTGTTCTGCCTGTTTATTTTGTTTTATAGATTCCACATATTAGTGAAATCATCTGACATTTGTCTTTCTTTGTGTGACTTATTTCACCTACCATAATACCATGTAGTTTCACCCATGTTGTTGCACATGGCAAGATTTCATTTTTTTTTTTTATGGCTGAGTCATATTTTATGTATGCACCACATCTTATTATGTTGGCTATTGTAAATAATGCTGCAATGAATATATGGGACATATGTCTTTTCAATTTAGTGTTTTGGGTTTCTTCAGATAAATACCCAGAAGCAAAATTGCTAGATTGTTCTTTTTATGGCCTTTGGTTTTAAAGTCTGTTTTGTCTGGTATAAGTATTGCTACCACAGTTCTTTTTGTTTGTTTGTTTTCATTTTAATGAAATATCTTTTCCATCCCTTTATTTCAGTCTGTGTGTGTTTCTTTTGATTTGAAGTGAGTCTCTTATAGACAGCATATGTAAGGGTCTTGTTCTGTTGTCCATTCAGACACCCTATGTTTTTGTATTAGAGCATTTAATCTATTTGCATTTAAAGTAATTGTTGATAATTTATTTATTGCCATTTTATTCAGATTTTTTTTCTCTCTCTCTTTTTAAAGAAGAACAGACCCTTTCACATTTCTTGAAATACTGATTTGGTGATGATGAACTCCTTTAGCTTTTTTTTTTTTTTTGTCTTGGAAGCTGTTTATCTGACCTTTGATTTTAAATTTTAGCTTTGCTGCATAATCTTGGTTGAAGGGTCCTTATTTTTCATCACTTTGAATATTTTGTGCCAATCTCTTTGGCCTGCAAAGTTTCTGTTGAGAAATCAGTTGACAATCTTAGGGGAGACTCCATTGTAGGGAACTACCTGCTTTTCTCTTTCTGCTTTTAAAAGTCTGTCTTTGTTTTTAACCTTTGGCCTTTTAATTACATTGTGTCTTTTTGTGGCCTCTTTGGGTTCATATTATTTGGGACTCTGCACTTTCTGGACTTACATGTCTATTTCCTCTACCAAGTTAAGGAAGTTTTCCATAATTATTTTTTCAATATGATGTGAATGTTGGTGCATTTGAAGTTGTCTCAGAGGCTCATTATACTATCCTCATTTTTGTTTGATTTTTTTTTTTTTTTTAAGAGAGGAGGGGAGAGGGAGAGAGATAGAAACATCAGCGATGAGAAGGAATCATTGATCAGCTGCCTCCTGCACGCCCCCTACTGGGAATCGAGCCTGCAACCCGGGCATGTGCCCTTGACCATAAGTGAACCCAGGGCCCTTCAGTCCACAGGCCAACGCTCTATCCACTGAGCCAAACCAGCTAGGGCTATTCTCATTTTTTTTGGATTTTTTTCTTTTTGCTCTATAGATTGGGTGTTTTCTGTTTCCTTTTATTCCAAATTGCTGATTTATTCTTCATATCAGTGTATTCTTTATTTTTGAGTGGTTCTTATGTTTCTAACTCAATTTTTGTGTTTCTTATCACTTTGTTGAAGTTCTCACTGAGGTTCTATCATTTCCTTATAACCAGTGTTTTGAATTCTGCATCTGGTAGATTGTTGGCCTCCATTTAATTTAGTTCGTTTTCTGGAGCTTTGTTATGTTCTTTCATTTGTGATGTGTTTCTCTGTCTCCTCATTTTAGCTGCTTTCCTGTGTTTGTTTTTGTGAATTAGGTAGAGCTGCTGCATCACCCAGTCTTGGTAGAATGGCCTTGTGTAGTAAGTGCCCTGTAGGTGTTACTGACATAGACTCCCAGTCACCTGATTTGGGCTCTCTACCTACTAACCAGTGTGGATTGTGTGCACCCTCCTGTTATAGTTAAGCCTTGATTGCTGTTGGCACATCATTGGGAGGGATTTGCCACCACACCGATCAGCTTAGAGGACTGGCTGTGACTACAGTGGAGGAGTTGCTGTGCAGAGGCCTACCCTAAGTAGCATTTCAATAGGGTTCTGGTGCCCGATTAGTCTACCCATTGAATGTGTAGCTAGTAATGTGGTTGTGTGGTGCTCTGGTGTGCTCTGAAGCTGGCCACTTGGAGGGCCTCCCAGGAAGTGTAGGCCAAAATGAGCTGCGACTTTTGCCCTTCCTGGGGTCACCTGACATGAACTACAAGGCAGTGTGCACAGGGTGTCTACCTTTGCTAGGCTTGGAGGTGCCCAGGAGGGCCAAGCTGTAAACGGAGGCTATCACTAGTGTGGGTCTGGGGCCACTTAGCTTAGCAAGAGGTTCAGGGCATGATGAGGCCAGATGCTACTTGTTGGAGGTTTGTGAATCTTGTAGAGATTTTAGGAAATTCTATAGCTTGAGCCAAGGCTGGCGTTTGTATGGAAAAGCCACTGGAAACAGCTTCAGTGGGTCTGAAAGTTAGGTGGATTGGGGTCTCAGAGAATCACCAGGGTGGGTTGAAGTTACCAGGTTGATGGAGATTCAGGTATGGTGCCAGCCTGCAGGTCTGTAGAGGGAGTTCTCAGCACAGGAAAAATGGTGTCTGCTAGCACTTCTGTCTGGGAGAAAGTTGACCCTTCATATCGAAGCCAGAAAATTCATTTTCTCCCTGTATGTCTTGATGTGCCTTTCTAGCTGCTTCCCTAGTGCTGGAGCTCAGAGCCAGTGAGTCTGAGTAAGTCCTTGTGCAGACCCTTTAAGGGGACTGCCTGGGACTCCAAGAGCCCTCTGTCTTAGCCACAATCCAGCTGGTTTCCTCAGCCAACAGTTATGGGGACTTCTCTTCTTGGAACTGGAACCCTGGGCTGGGGGCCCTGGTGTGGGCCTGGGACTCCATGATCCTCAGGGGGGACATCTGCAGCTGGGATATCTCTTCTCATTTTGAACCGCCACATGTGGCTGTGGGATCAGCCTCTTTGGTGTTTCTGCCCCTCCTATAAGTCTCACAGTGGCGGCTTTGTTTTAGTTTTGATGTGGTTGTGGTAGGATAAGAGGCCAGAGATTACCTATGCACCCTCTTGACAGCCTAATTCAACCAATTTTAGAAGTGTTGAAAGAGCAATAGAGTTCTGCATGTTAACTTAGAAGGAAGGAGAGAGATTGAGTTCCAAGCTCTTGTTCTTCTTGTTTTAATTCAGCTGTAGTTTATGATATGTTTTGGTGTTTTGTATAAAATTTCTTTAAAATTGCTTCTACTTGTAATTAAACTTAAAAACTAATATCTACGTAATATAACTTTAAATCAGCAGTAATTAGAGAAAGACAGCACAGTGCGCCGAGACCGGTTTGGCTCAGTGGATAGAGCGTCGGCTTGCGAACTGAAAGGTCCCAGGTTCGATTCCGGTCAAGGGCATGTACCTTGGTTGCGGGCACATCCCCAGTGGGAGATGTGCAGGATGCAGCTGATTGATGTTTCTCTCTCATCGATGTTTCTAACTCTCTATCCCTCTCCCTTCCTCTCTGTAAAAAATCAATAAAATATATTAAAAAAAAAAAAAAAGACAGCACAATGGGAGTTTCTACCCTACCCATATCTAGTCTATCTAGTTCCTCTAACTCAGCGGTTCTCAACCTGTGGGTCGCGACTCCTTTGGGGGTCAAACGACCCTTTCACAGGGTTCGCCTAAATATATCCTGCATATCAGATATTTACATTACGATTCATAACAGTAGCAAAATTACAGTTATGAAGTAGCAACGAAAATAATTTTATTGTTGGGGGTCACCACAACATGAGGAACTGTATTAAAGGGTTGCGGCATTAGGAAGGTTGAGAACCACTGCTCTAACTAGTCAAATAGTTATTCTCTGTTATTTCTTCTGTTAAATTTGCATATAGGAATACAATTGATTTTTGTATATTCATCTTACACTCTATATGTACCAATTCACTATTAGTTTTAGTAGGTGAGGTTTTGGGTTTTTTTCTTAGAATTTTCTACATACAAAATCATGTCATGTATGAATAAAGACAGTTTACCTCTTTCGTCCCAATCTGCATGTCTTATATACTTCTTTTTCTTGCCGTATTACATTGGTTGTTTTGGTTCCACAAAAAAATGAGTGTAAGTGGTGAGAGTAGAAACCTTTGCTTTGCACCTAATCCTTTGGGGAAGGTTTTTCTTCTTTCTTTCTCTTTCTTTCTCCCTTCCCTCCCCTCCCCTCCCCTCCCCTCCCCTTTTTGGTTTTTCTTATTGATGCCAGAGAGGAAGGGAGAGGGAAAGAGAGATAGAAACATCAATGATGAGAGAGAATCATTGATTGGCTGCCTCCTGCATGCCCCCCACTGGGGATCGAGCCCGCAACCTGGGCATATGCCCTGACCAGGAATCGAACCTGTGACCTCTTGGTTCCTGGGTCAACGCTCAGCCGCTGAGCTACACCCGGCTGGGCTGGTTTTTCTTTTTTAAGTAGGATGTTTCCTGTAGGTTTTTTGTAGCTTCCTGGCACTTGATCAAGGAAGTTTTAATCTATTCTTTAGTTCAGTGATTTTCAGCTGGTATGCCACAAGAATTTTTAAAACATGTAATACCTGATTATTTAGTCAGCGGCACTGACTTAGTTTCCCTAATATTGTCAAATGAAAAAAATAACAATAGCCAATACAATAATAGCCATCTGGTGTAAGTGGCCTGTCTTTAACCATAAATATGTATTGTAGGTCATATAATAGAATTGCATCATATTGGTCACATCACATAATAAGATTATGCCTGATTGATTAATTCTTGGTACCAGAATTCCTTACACACAGCTATAGGCACTTGATTTTTCAAAAAGTCAGTTTGGAGCAAGAATTATACCTATATTTTTTGTCAGATTGGCAAAAAAATGTACTTTTTGTAAATGCCACAGAATTTTAGTAATTAGATTGTATATGCTGAATGGAAAAGGTTGAAAATTTTTGCCTAAGTTGGTTGAGGACTTTTCTTTTTAAAACATCTTTATTGTTGAAGTATTACATAGGTCCTCCCCCCCCCCCTCCTTTAATGTCTTCC
>NW_005370366.1:3355808-3370308 GCF_000412655.1 Myotis brandtii
ACCCTCCCCTACCTTCCCTCTGAGGTTCAACAGTCTGTTCATGCTTCTATGTCTCTAAGTCTATTTTTGATCATCAGTTTATTTGGTTCATTAGATTACATGAGTGAGATCATGTGATATCTCCTTTTCATTCATTTGGGAGTTGTTGTTGTTTTTGTCTCTTCATTTTTGCTGTTCCTTTGTATTTGTTTCTATGTATTAGATCAAACTGCTATGCCACCCAGATTTTTTGGGTTGGTCTTATGTAGCAGATGTTTTGTGGGACCCAGTGGTGCAGTCTCATGGGATATTTGGGTTCTACTGATGTAGTTAGGTCTTGAATGTTATTGTCCCATTCATTGATGGAATCTTCTCTCAGAGTGTTTGATTATGTGGCTTGCTCCGTACCACGTTGTGCCAGCTGTTGTGGACATGCTGACTGAATAGCACAAAATATAACAAGATAAGACACAACACAGAAAGTACAGAACACGAGTGTACACAAAACCTCTATGACCAACAAAAGTGACCACCAAAGAAAAAAGTATTAGAAAAGAGAGCAAGAATGATAGGGAAAAAAGTGAATATGAGGAGAAAACACAACAAAACAAACAAAGAAACCAAATGGCACAAACAAAAAACACCCAGAAAAGGAGGGGTGGGGGGGCAGAATTTCTAAATGAAGAGCTTAAATAAAGAAAATAAGGTGAAAGAATTGGATGAATAGGGGGAGGATTATAGTTTAGAGTAGAGGAGGGAAGAAAAGAAATGAGAAGACAAGAAAAAAAATTTTTTTGAAGAGGAAAGAGCCTAAATTTAGTAAGTGAAACAAGTTAAAAAATTAGGAGAAGAAGAAAAGAGCAAGAGGAAGAGAGAAAAAAAATTGAGTAGTGAAGAAAAAGAAAGGGAAATTGAGGTGGAGCAGGGAAGAGGAAATTATATATGAATAAACCAACAGAGACTAGAATAATCAATAAAGCAGATAGATAAAGAAGATCAATTTTAAAAGGGAAAAAGAAAGAAAAATTAAGAAGAAGAAAGAGAAGGAAAAACTGTAGGAAAAAAGAGAAGAGAGGAAGAAAATGGTGGAAAAAATAAGACAAAAATAAAAAAATAAAGTGAAGTGGTGTTCCCTTCAGCCGAGTTTGAATGCCCCATGGGAGTTGGCTTAGGGCCTCACTCTTCTGTCTGCCAATTCTGGACTTCCTTTTAGATAGTTAGGTGCTAACCACTGTCAGGCACTGCCTTTTGCTTTTAGCACCCTGCTTGAAGCTCCAAGTGATCCACATGTCCACTGCTTGTGTCTGTCTTCCACAGGCTTTGGCTGCAAGCAGGCGGGGCCGATCTGCCCTTTTTTTGCCTGTCTGCCAGCTGTCAATGTTAATCACTCAAGAGCAGGGGTCCTCAAACTACGGCCTGCGGGCCACATGCAAATACAAATATTGTATTTGTTCCCGTTTTGTTTTTTTACTTCAAAATAAGATATGTGCAGTGTGCATAGGAATTTGTTCATAGTCTTTTTTTAAACTATAGTCTGGCCCTCCAACGGTCTGAGGGACAGTGAACTGGCCCCCTGTTTAAAAAGTTTGAGGACCCCTGCTCAAGAGCCTGCCAGGGTTGGTGCTGTTTCGCTTTCAGGGAATATGATGGGTGTTTTTTCCTGTCCCAGAGCTACTTTTCCACAAGTGGCCCAAAATCTTACTCTGCCCCTGGTTGAACAGAGGTCCTTGTATGGAGCCAAATGGGGTTGGCTGGTAACCTGGAGTTTTTATCATCTTGTTTCTAGAATAGCAGGGCAGATGGCCCCTCTTCCAATCCAGTTGCTGAGGGCTCCTTGAGACTATTCAGACCTGTAAGCTTGGCCTCTGCCTTTGTTTTCTCTGTAAAGCTCAAAATGCAGGGGATGGTAGGCTTTATCACCTGCCTTGAAGCTGCTGGGAGGAGCTAGCTTCTCTGAGGAGAAATGGCCATTTAGGTTTGAAAGCCAAGAACTTTCCAATGCAGGACTCTTGGCTACTGGGGTTCCATGTCTCCCTGCCCTGCTTCCCACCCCTGCCTCTCCTCAGTCACCTCAAGTATGCACCTCCCTCTCTACAAAGCCTTGGGTGAGTGGTTGCAAGTGAAAAGTCCTATGTTCTGGGTTTAGAGAGTCAAAAACAAAAACAACAATTTCTCTCCCACTAGCACCGGCTGCATCCCTCTTTCGCAGGGGTCTTTTCCACAGTTGGATGTTACCCTACCGCTGAGGCACTTGGCTCTGGTGCTCAGCCTGGGCTGGGCTTCTATTTTTCTGAGGGAACAGATTGTCCCATAATGCAGCTTCCTCCTCTCCCTTTCTGCCCACAGGCCTTCCACGCCTCTCTCCACTTCTCTCTGCCCTTCCTACTGGTCTCCAGGTGTTTTCTGTCCTTCCTTGCTATAAGTTGCCTCCTTAGCTGGGCCTCATTTGTTAATTCTGGGTGGATGTTCTCCAATTTAGTTGTATTTCCAGTCTGGCCCTGGAATGAGGTACACTACAGATCTGCCTGTTCTGCTGCCATTTTCTCCTCTAGGCTTGAGGACTTGCTTTAATTTTTTATTTTGTTGAGCGTTTTTATCATAAATGGTCATTGAATTTTGTTAACCTCTTTTTTGCATCGATTGAGATAATGATATAATTTTTCTCCCTTATTTTATAAATAATGGTATATCAATTAATTAACATGGTAAACCAACCTTAAGTTCCTGGAGTAGACTCCATTTTATGATACGTTGTTCTTTATATATATTGCCTGTTGGATTGCTAACTTATTGTTATTGATTTGTGCAGCTGTTCATGAAGGATTTTAGTCCATAGTTTTCTTATGATGCCTCCTTGGCTTTAGTATTCTGATAATACCTGCCTCATAAAAATGAAATTTCCCTTCTATTTTCTTTTTTTAAAAATATATTTTTATTGATTTCAGAGAGGAAGGGAGAGAGAGATAGAAATATCAATGATGAGAGAGAATCATGATCTTTTGCCTCCTGCACGCCCCCAACTGGGGATCGAGCCCACAACCCAGGCATGTGCCCTTGACTGGAATTGAACCTGGGACCCTTCAGTCCACAGGCTGATGCTCTATCCACTGAGCCAAATCGGCTAGGGCTAAAATTTATTTGTTCTTAAATCTTTATTTTTGAAAGTATTACATATGTCATCTTTTTTCCCCATTGACCTCTTCTAACCCACTCCTTAGCCCCAGACCTTCATCACACCATTCATTGTCTCTGTCCATTGGTTGTGCATGTATGCATGTAAGTTCTTTGGTTGATCTACTGCCACCCATTGATCCACCCAAGCCTTCCCTCTGAGATTCTACAGTTCGTTCCATGCTTCTGTGTCTTTAGATCTATTTTGTTTGTCGGTTTATTTTGTGTTCATGAGATTCCATATATAAGTGAGATTATGTGGTACTTGTCTTTCTCTGACTGGCTTATTTCGATTAGCATAATACTCTACAGGTACCTCCATGCTGTCTCAAAGGGTAAAAGATCCTTCTTTTTTTTTTTAATCCTCACCCGAGGTTATTTTTCCATTGATTTTTAGAGAGAGTGGAAGAGAGAGGGAAAGACAGAGAGAAATATCAATGTGACAGAAACACATTGATTGGTTGCTTCCTGCAGAAGCCCTGACCGGGGCTTGGGCCAGGGAAGAGCCTGCAACCAAGGTACATGCCCTTGACGAGAATCGAACCCGGGACACTTTGGTCTGCAGGCTGACGCTCTATCCACTGAGCCAAACCGGCTAGGGCAAGATCCTTCTCCTTTACTGCTGCATAATATTCCATAGTATAAACTTACCACAGCTTTTGTATCCACTCATCTACTGAAGGGCAGTTGCACTGTTTCCAGATCTCAGCTATTGTAAATTGTGCTGCTATGAACATAAGGGTGCATACATTCTTTCTGATTGGTGTTTCACATTTCTTAGGATATATTCCTAGAAGTGGGATCACTGGGTGAAATGGCAGTTCCATATTTAATTTTTTGAGGAACCTCCATACTGTTTTCCATAATGACTGCACCAGTCTGCATTCCCACCAGCAGTGTAGTAAGGTTCCCTTTTTTCCACATCCTTGCCAGCACTGGTCTTTTGTTGATTTGTTGATGGTAGCCTTTCTGACAGGTGTGAGGTGATAACCCATTGTTGTTTTAATTTTCATCTCTGATGATTAGTGACTTTGAGCATTTTTTCAAATGTCTTTTGGCTATCTGTTTGTCCACATTGGAGAAGTGTCCATTTAGGTACTTTACCCATTTTTTAAATTTGATTGTTTGTCTTTCTTTTGTTAAGTTTTATGAGTTACTTATATATACTTTGGATAACAACCCCATATCAGATGTATCATTGGCAAATATATTTTCCCATACAGTGGGCACCCTTTAAATTTTGTTGATGGTTTCTTTTGCTATGCAAAAGCTTTTTATTTTGATGTAGTCCCATTTATTTATTTACTAGAGGCCCGGTACATGAAAATTCATGCACTGGAGGGGAGGTCCCTCAGCTTGGTCTGCCCCATCTCACAGTCCGGGAGCCCTCAGGGGCAGTAGGTGACCCGGCGATCAGGGGAAGGTGATGCCCCATCACACCTCTGCTGCTGCCACTGCTGGCAGTGCAAGCCTCGGCCGGCCCTGGTTACCTGCGCCTCAGGGTGGTCCTGGGCAGCTGGGCATCCGCCATCCAAGGCTTGCCTGTGCCTCAGGCTGGCCCTGGGGGGCTGAGGGGACTGGGCGCTGCCATCTTTGAGGCAGGGCAGCAATTAGCATATTCCCTCCTTATTGGCTCTGTGCGCTGCCATCTTTGAGGGTGGGGCAGTAAATTAGCATATTCCCTCCTTATTGGCTGTGGGCGCCGCCATCTTTGTGATGGCATGAGGGTCAATTAGCATATTCCCTCTTTATTAGATAGACTTTTCTCCCTAGTTACCTTTACCCTAGGACAGTGGTTGGCAAACTCATTAGTCAACAGCCAATTATCAACAGTACGACGATTGAAATTTCTTTTGAGAGCCAAATTTTTAAAACTTAAACTATATAGGTAGGTACATTGTTATTAACTTAATTAGGGTACTCCTGAGGCTTAGGAAGAGCCACACTCAAGGGGCCAAAGAGCTGCATGTGGCTCGCGAGCCACAGTTTGCTGACCACGGCCCTAGGAGCTGTATCAGCAAATATATTGCTACAAGAGATGTCTGAGATCTTGCTGCCTATGATTTTTTCTAGCATTTTTATGGTTTCACAATTTACATTTAAGTCTTTTATCCATTTTGAGTTTATTCTTGTGTATTGTGTAAGTTGGTCGTCTCTAATTTCATTTTCTGCATGTATCTGTCAATTTTACCAACACCATTTATTGAAGAGATTGTCTTTACTCCATAGTACCAGGTATACTCTTGGCTCCTTTGTCACATATTAATTGAATGTAATGGTTTGGGCCAATTCATTGGTTCTCTGTTCTGTTCCATTGGCCTTTATGCCTGTTTTTGTGCCAGTCCCAAGTTGTTTTGATTACAGTGGCTTTGTAATATAACTTGATATCTGGTATTCTTCTTTACTCTAACTTTATTTTTCTTTCTCAAGATTGCTGTGGCTATTCTGAGTCTTTTTGTGATTCTAGGTCTGTGATTTAATAGGGATTGTGTTGAATCTATATATTGTTTTTGGGTAGTATGGACATTTTAATGGTATTCTATCAATTCATGTACATGGGATAGTCTTCTACTTGTTTATATATTTTTTCATTGTCCTGTAGTTTTCTGAGTACAAGTCTTTTACCTTCTTGGTTATGTTTATTTCTAAACATTAAAACATAATAAATGTTTTAATATTTTTGCTGCAATGGTAAATGGAATTGTTTTTTTAGTTTCTCTTTCTGAGAGATCATTATTGATGTATAGAAATGTCATCAATTTCTGGGTGTTAATTTTGTATCCTGCTATATTGCCAAATTCATTAATTTATTAGTATTTTGGTGGAGTCTTTAGGGTTTTCTGTGTACAGTATTGTGTCATCTGTGAATAATGAGAGTTTTACATCCTCCTTTTCAATATGGATGCCTTTTATTTATCTTCTTGTCTGATTGCTGTGGGTAAGACTTCCAGTACTATGTTGAATAAGAGTGGTGAAAGCGGACATCCCTGTCTTGTTCCTGTTCTTTGGGGAAGTGGTTTTAGTTTTTGCCCATTGAGTATGATGTTGGCTATAGGTCATATATGGCCTTTATTGTGTTGCATTATGAACTCTGTATTCCCACTTTACTGAGAGTTCTTATAAAAAATGTTGGAGCCCTGGCTGGTTTGGCTTAGTGGATAAAGTGTTGGTCTGTGGACCAAAGGGTCCCAAGTTTGATTCCAGACAAGGATACTTACCTCAGTTGCCAGAGGCTACCAATTGATGTGTATCTCTCACGTCAATGTTTCTCTCCCTGTCTATCCCCCTCTATTCCACTCTTTAAAAATCAATGGAAAAATATTCTTAGGTGAGGATTAACCAAAAAAAAAAAAAAAATAGGGTGTTGGATATTGTCAGTGTCTATTGATATAATAATGTGATTTTTGTCTTTCAGTTTGTTTATGTGAAGTATCACATTTATTGATTTGTAAATGTTGTAAATGTTGTACCAGCCTTGTATTGCTGGTCATGGCTTGGGTTGATTCATTGGTTCTCTGTTGGTCATGGTGTATGATCTTTTTATTTTATTGCTGGGTCCAATTTGCTAATATTTTATTGATGATTTTAGCATCTATGTTCATCATGGATATTGCCCTGTAATTCTCTTGCTTTGTAATGTCATTATCTGGTTTTGGAAATAGGATAATGGTGGCCTCATAAGGAGAGCTTGGAAGTGTTTCTTGCTCTTGTATTTTTTGGAATAGTGTGAGAAGGATAGGTATTAATTCTTCTTTGAATGTTTGGTAAAACTGCCATGTGAAGGTGTCCATACCAGGGTTTTGTTTGTTTTTATTTATTTTAATCTTCCTGATTGAGTTTGGAAGATTGTATTTTTCTAATCATTTTCCATTTCATCCACATTGTTGAGCTTATTGGCATATAGGTGTTCATAGTATTTTCTTACAATCCTTTGTATTTCTTTGGTGTCAGCTGTCACATCAACCATTTTATTTATTTGAGTCCTCTCTCTTTGTTTCTTGATGAATCTGGCTAAAGGTTCATCAGTTTTGTTTACCTTTTCAAAGAACCAGCTATTTGTTTTATTGATCTTTTGTATGTTTTTAAATTTTATTTTTAATCCTCACCTGAGGATATTTTTCCAGAGAGAGAGAAAGACAGAAATATTGATGTGAGAGAAACTGACCAGTTAGAAAAGAAGAATGACATAGCACTAATAAAGAACACATTGGAAGGAATACACAGCAGGTTAGGTGAGGCCTAGGATTGAATCAGTGAATTACAAGTCAGGGTAAGAAAAAAAAGCACTTAGAGAACTAAAATGAAAAAACAGGAAGACAGTTTAAGGGAGCTGTGGGACAACATGAAAGTCCACAATATTCGCATCAGAGGACTACCAGAAGGGGAAGAAAGTGAGCAAGGAAAAGAGAACCTGTTTGAAGAAATAATGACAGAAAACTTCCTTAACCTGGTGATGGAAAAAGTCACACAGGTTCAGGAGGCACAGAGAGTCCCAAGCCAGAACCCAAACAGGCCCATGCCCAGACACATAATTAAAATGCCCAAAATGAAAGACAAAGAGAGAATCTTAAAGGCAGCAAGGAAAAAGCAATTTGTTACCTACAAAGGAGCTGCCATAAGGCTGTTAACTGATTTCCCATCAGAAACTCCACAGGCCAGAAGGGAATGGCATTCAAGGTAATGAAAAGCAAGGATGTAAAACCATGACTACTATACCCAGCAAGGTTATCATTCACAATAGATGGTGAAATAAAGAGCTTCCCAGACCACCACCCCCCCCCCCCCCACCCCCCCCAAAAAAGGCTAAAGGAGTTTATCCCCACCAAACCAGCATTGTAAGAACTGCTAAAGGGACTGCTGTAATAATAAGAATGGAGAGGGGGCGGGGGAGGGGGACATACGCATAAATAATTTAAATGGCAGTAATTAAGTACTTGTTAATAATAACCTTAAATGTAAATGGAGCTGAATGGATACAAAAACATGACCAAATATATGCAGGAACCCTCTACAAGAGATCTACATCAGAACAAAAGAATCACACAGGATGAGAGTGAAGGGGTGGAAAATATTTTCCATGCAAATGGGAAAGAAAAAAACCCAACCTGTTGTAACAATATTCATATCTGACAAAAAAAGACTTTTAAATGAAGGCCATCACAAGAGATAATAATGGTCACTGCATAATATTAAAGAGATCGATCCAACAAGTGGATATAAACCCTGGTAAATATATATGCACCCAATATGGGAGCACCTAATATAAAGAAAACTTCTGGAGAGCTTTAAGAGAGAGATCGACAGCAATATGAGGGACTTTAACGCCCCACTGACTTTACTGGATAGATCTTCCAGACAAAAATCAAGAAGGATACAGTGACTCTAAATGACACGTTAGATTAGATGGTTTTACATGACAATTACAAAATTTTTCACCCCAAAATTTCAGAATATACATTCTCTAGTGCACATGGATCATTCACAAAAATAGACTACATGTTAGGACACAAAACAAGTCTCTGCAACTTCAAGAAGATTGAAATCATATCAAGAATCTTCTTGGATTGCAATGGCATGAAATTAAAAAACCAACTACAGTAAAAACACTCAAAATATTTAAGCACAAGGAGACTAAATAGCATGTTATTAAACAATTTATAAACAATGAGATCAAGAAAGAAATAAAAATCAAGAAAGAAATAAAAATCTTCCTGGAAACAAGTGAAAATGAACACACAGCAACCAAAAGTCTCTGGGACACAGCAAAAGCAGTCCTGAGAGGGAAGTTCATAGCACTACAGACCAACCTTAAAAAACAAAAACTTTCAATAAGCTATCTAACACTACAACTTAAAGAATTAGAAAGAGAACAAGAAGTACAGCCCAGAGTAAGTAGAAGAAAGAATAAAGATCAGAAGAGAAATAAATGACATAGAGACTAAAAAAACAATACAGCCCTAGCCGGTTTGGCTTAGTGGATAGAGTGGGACCAGAGGGTCCCAGGTTCCATTCCGGTCAAGGGCACATACCTGATGGGTGTGCACTGTGTATTCCTTCCAATGTGTTCTTTATTACTGCTGTGTCATTCTTCATTTCTAACTTGTCATTTTTAGCAGTTCCTATATTTTTTGCCATGTTGTTGAGCATCCTTCTAATCATTACTCTGAATTCTATATCTGATAAATTTCTTACCTCCATTTCATTTTGCTCTTCTTCTGGATAATTCTCTTGTTTCACTTGGCTGCCTGTTTGGTTTTGTATCTATGTATTAGGTAGATCTGCTATGACTCCCAGTCTTTGGTGCAGGACACTGTCAAATGCTGTTTGTGACTGGCCCTGTGAACTGTTTGAAAGTATTAGTAATCCACAGCAAAGACTCAAAAGTCTCCAGAGATCCTCTTCTACCTGCAGTCTGATTGTTAGTATCAGTCTTAATTAGCCTCAGGCTATTGACCACAGCAAGGAAATATATTCCACCTGGTGGGGCAAGATGTTTTTCAACAGGGTGGGGCAATTGCTTACCCCCCAAATTAGAGATGCCTGCTTTGTAAAGTCTGCCTGAGAAAGATGTCCTCTGTAGTACGAGAGACTGTATCAGCAGAGAAAACCAGGGTGGCTGCAGTCCGAGCTCTAACCCCAGAGACCCCAACACTAGACCCCAACTCTAGTCCTCTCTGCTGGAGCCCAAGGTGAGTGGCTGCACACAAAATTTTGTCTGTTGGCCCTTTAAGAGGTGCCTGCATTTCTAGCTGTCTCTTCCTGGCAGACAGCAACCCTGTTGCTTTTCACAGCCAGATGTTATGTGGGCAGCTTTCTCAGTTCTGGTTCTCTGGGCTGGGGAACCCAACTTGGTGTTTATACCCCAGAGTTCTCAGTGGGAACTCCTCACAGCTGAGATATCCCTCCAGAATTTCAGCTGCTATCTGTGGTCGCCTGGCCAGCCCTTTTGCTCCTCCACACTTCCTACCATTCTCTATGTAGTCTCAACTTTCAGTCCTTGGTTATCAGGGTTTTCTCCAGCTAGTCTTCAGTTGATTATTCAGGATGGTTTTTGTGTAATTTAATTGTAATTAAAGTTAGGTCCTGTGAGAGTGTCAGTGTTGCTTCCAGTTACTCCACTGCCATTCTAATCCTTTCTATTAATAGATTTTGATACATGTAAGGTTCTTACATTTATTTTAATTATCTTTCAATTATGAAAGAAGGCAAATGACCCAGTGGTGCAGTCTCTTTGATTACCAGGACTGTCCCTTGTGTGGGATATGTGGGCCCTCCTGTTGTAATTAGTGTTTATTGCAAGTGGCCCATTCTTATATGGGGTTCACCCTCAGAGTGGCTGACTGTGACGATTGACCCTGACTACAGTGTACAAGCTGCTGTGCAGGTGCTGACCACATGAAGCTCAGTAGATGCCTGCCGAGATCTTCCTTTGGATATGCTGCTGGTGAAGCCAATTGGATCCTGCTGTGATATTATATGAAGCTGGCCATTGCCTGTGTTTGCTTTGGGGCCTATTGAGAGGGACTCTGGTTCAGGCCAAAGTCAAAGCTGCCTGTGACTGGCCCTGGGTCACTTTTTTGGAGCCATAAAGTGATCACAGTTTGTGACTGCCTCTGCTTGGCCTAGGTGTCTATGGGAAGGACCAAGGTTCACACCAAGTCCAGCTTTTATCAGTACAAGGCTCAGGTTCTGGTCAGCAAAAGTCCCAAGGCACCCTGAGATCCACCTTCCCCTGCCGTCCACCTGATAGGCTCAGTGGTACTTGAGTTGCAGGAGGTAGTTTCTCAGTGAGTCACTAGGAAGTGGTATGTGGTGTTCACCACACTGATACAGGTTCAAGCTCAGTTGCCAGTGCTAAGTCTGAGACCACTCTATAAATGTCTCAGGGTATACCACCCACTGGCTGTCTGCACTTCTTTGTGGTGGTGCCTCAGGGAGTCTTTAAGGTGAGGCCAGCAGAATTTATCAGGTCCAAACAGACCAAGAGTTAGCCATGTGAAGGGAGGGTTTTACATTGGTTTGGTGTGTTAGGGAAAAATGGCCTCTGTTCTAGAGCCATCCAACTCAGTCTGTTCAAGATTCTGCTAGGAGTCTGAGCTCAACAAGGTGGGCCGCTGGGAGTTTGGAGGGTGGTGCTACTGGATCTCACTTGAGGGGGAGGTGCCGGTTAGGGTTGGTTCTGGAAGATGGGAAGAGTGACCCAAATATAACCATTGTTACAAGTTAACACTTCTTTGTTTGCAGGCTGTGAAACATCTTTGGCTGGTGGGATTGGGTCCAATGAGACTAGGGTGGTGGTATGCTGATCCAGCTAAAGGATTATCAGTTTTATTGATTTATTCAGAGAACCAGCTTTTGGTATCATTTTTAAATGTTTTTCTGTTTTCTTTTTTAATTGAGTCTCTGACCTCTCATTTTCTGTTTTAATTTTTTCTAGCTTTTTAATATTGTTGATTTTAGATCTTTTTTCTTTTCTAGTAAAGCATTTAAACTTATAAATTTTCCTGTATGAACTACTTTATCTGTATTCCAGAAATTTTTATATGTTGTATTTTCATTTTCCTTAAGTAAAGGGAATTGGTTGACCTCATAATCCTTTATAGGAAGTTGAACTCTCTCTGGATTGCTTTTTATTTGGTGGGTTATTTAAATATTAGCTCTCCAAATATTAATAGAGAGTTGAGCTAAATGGATTATTACATAAAGAATGATAATAAATTATGTCTTTAAGTAAACTTAAAAAATATTTTTTTAAATGTAAAACACAGGTAACATAAAATTTACAGTCTTCACTGTTTTTTTAAAAATATATATTTTATTGATTTTTTTTTTTTACAGAGAGGAGGGGAGAGAGATAGAGAGTTAGAAACATCAATGAGAGAAACATCGATCAGCTGCCTCATGCACACCTCCCACTGGGGATGTGCCCACAACCAAGGTACATGCCCTTGACTGGAATCGAACCTGGAACCCTTCAGTCCGCAGGCCGACGCTCCATCCACTGAGCCAAACCGGCTACGGCTTCACTATTTTTAATACCACAGTTCAGTGGTATTAAGTACATACATAATCTTGTGCAAACACCACCACCATTCATCCCCGTAACTGTTTTTATTTTATAAAACTGAAACTACATCCATTAGACAATAACTCCCCATTGTCACCTGGCAACCACCATTTTAATTTCTGTCTCAGTAAGTTTACTACCTAGGAACCTCAATTAAGTGGAATTGTACAATATATTTCTCTCTGACTGGCCTGTTGCACTCAGTATAGTGAGTGTCCTCAGAGGTCATCAGTGTTGTAACTTATGTCAGAATTTTCTTCCTTTTTAAAGTTGGTTCTTTATGGTCTGGCTGGTGTTGTTTAGTTAGTTGAGCATTGTCCCATGCACCTGGAGGTCCTGGTCAGACCAGATGCCTGAGTTGCAGGAGAGAGCTGATTAATGTTTCTCGATGTTTCTATCTTTCTCTCTTTCTCCCTTCCTCTCAATCAAAACATTTTTTACAAAAGTAAATAAAATAAAATTGGTTCTTTATGACTAAAATTTGTTTCCTCAAAAAAAATTTTTTAAAATATATTTTTATCGATTTCAGAGAGGGAGAGATAGAAACATCAGTGATGAGAGAGAAGCATTGATTGACTGCCTCCTGCATGCCCCACACTGGGGATTGAGCCCACAACCTGGGCACAGGAATTGAACCATGACTTCCTGGTTCTTAGGTTGACACTCAACCACTGAGCCATGCTGGCTGGGCGAAAAAAAGTTTTACTACTGAAATGTATATTGAAAAATGATTAAGTTGCTAAATTTTATGTTTCGTGTATTTTTACCACAATTTTAAAAAGTTTTATAATTTGTTCTCATCATTGGACATATTTTCACACCTTTGGAGAAAGGACTATATGGTATGTGTAAGTTTTGAAAATAATCTGAAAATTCAGTGCAAAGATAAGCTATCTAAAATATACTTTCCAGAAACCATTGCTGTTTAATGTTCCTTCAAGAATGTGTTCAGAAATATAAGCTATTTTTGGTAGAGTGCATATTTTTGTTTGTTGTATTTATTGGTTTTGTTCACATGTGACAATAAAAATAAGTTAATGTCGAAGAAGTATACTTTCTCTGAATAGGTCTGTAGAAAGAATAACATCTTTAGTTGTAAGGACTAAGTTTTGTTCCAGAAGTACGTGGCCACTTCTGTATTATATAATGACAAATTAAATATAATTATAGATATTGAACTGATATTTGTGAAAGGGGAAGTATGTACAATTTTTTCTCCTTCATAAACAAATAGCTGATTTTTCTCCTGATTGTATAAGGAATAATGGTTGTTGTTAAAAGTTTATATAATCCTAGTTAATAAAAGCCTAATATGCTAAGTGTCCAGTTGTCCAGTTATCCGTTCAACCAACCAAAGCTAATGGTATGCTAAGGCCGCTCAACCGCTTGCTATGACATGCACTGACCACCAGGGGGCAGATGCTCTGACTGGTAGGTTAGCTTGCTGCTGGGGTCCGGCCTATTGGGACTGAGCAAGAGGGGCCGGACACACCCTGGAGCCCTCCCATGGCCCCTCCCCGGCTGGCCAACCTCCCACATCTGTCCCTGGGCCCGATAGTGCACCGGTGGGGTCCCTCGCCCTGGCCTGCACCCTCTTGCAATCCGGGACCACTCGGGGCATGTCAGAGAGCCAGTTTTAGCCCGATCCCCCAGGCCAGGCCGAGGGACCCCACTGGTGCACAAATTGGTGTACCGGCCTCTAGTTGTGAATAGAGCTGCTATGAACATTACTGTACAAGTCATTTACACATTTCATTCTTCTTCGGAAAAAAAGTCTAGGAGTGGAATTATTGAGTATAGGGTATATATATGTTTCTTATAAATTGTTTCCTGTTTTACACTTCCATGAGCAGTGTATGTGGATTCTGCTGCTCTGCACACTTGTCTACACTCAGCATTGTCATATGGAAATGTTTGAGGAAGCAAGCAAAATTATATGAAATACTGTACTCATCATGATCATTCTTTCATATACTTTCTTATATGTGAACACATGCCTCTCACCAAATTCATCGTAAGTGGAATTGTGGATGCCCTTTTTTCCTGTCTCCACCCCATATGGTTGGCTAGGTGTGTATACAGCTTTGCTTTTTATGAACATGGAAGAAGATATATAGAAGTTACAATCAACTAAGAATGGGGAACCATATTACACACTTTTTTTTGTTGTTGTTTTCTCTTTTCTTTTTTTTTAAATTAAATCTTTATTGTTCAGATTATTACAGTTGTTCCTCTTTTTTCCCCCCATAGCTCCCCTCCACCCGGTTCCCACCCCACCCTCTG
>NW_005370366.1:3371961-3402846 GCF_000412655.1 Myotis brandtii
CAGCTATGGCTGCTCCTCAGTTCTACCCTAAGAGGCCCCCGCGTCTCAGTGTCCCGGTAATCGCTGCAAGCACCTCGGAGAGAAAGCCGCCCTCGAGTTCCAACCGATGCCAGACAGTCCAGTTTCTCCCCGTATGAATCTGGGTCCCCAGAGACTCGCCCAGAACTGGAGTTCAGAGCAGTAGGGAGCTTGAGACTCCCTCCCAATTGAAAAAGACAACCACGTCCTCAGTTGCCAGGCCTTTCCACTTGCGCCTCCATACCTATGCACTTTACTTCTTCACCTCCTCTGAGTCTCAGTGTGCTTTTCTCTTTCCTTCTAGTTGTAGAATTTCCACTCAGCCAGCCTTCCTGTGGTTCTGGATGATGTCCGTTTTGTCTTTTAGTTGTATTTTTGAAGTGGTTGTGCGAGGCAGCAATTTCCGGTGTTTACCTATCTGCCATCTTGGTTTCTCCTCCGATAGTTAGGAATTTTTACTACCATTTTGAAATTATGCTGGCTAACTTCTGACAGGTAGGAGTAACAACTGGTCAACTCAGATGATAGTACTTTAGTCTTATTATTTTTAATCCTCACCTGAGGATATATTTATTGATTTGAGAAAGAGAAGAAGGGGGAGATAGAGAAACATCGATTAGTTGCCTCCTGTACATGCCCCGACTAGGAATCGAGCCCACCACCTTTTTTGGTGTATGGGACAATGCCCCAACCAACTGAGTCACGGCTGGGACTAGTCTTATTTTTGTTTACTATATATACATGGCATATATTTTTTCTTCCACTTACTTTTCACTTATCTGTATCTCCATATTTAAAGTAGATGTCTTGTAGACAGCATAATGTTGGCCCTTACTTTTTTTTCTTTAATCAAATCTGACAGTATTTGTTTTGGTATTTTTAGACCAACAAACTTTAAAAATAAAGGACCAGAGGCCTGGCCTGTGTGGTTCAGTTTCCCCGGTTTGGGGCTCAATCCCCAGTAGGGGTCCTGTAGGAGGCAGCCAATCAATGATTCTCTCTCATCATTGATGTTTCTATTTCTCTCTGAAATCAATAAAAACATATATAAAAAAAGAAAGAAAATAAAACACCCTTAAAGAATTTAAAGGAAAGGACCAGATAGTAAATGTTTTAGGCTTTTCAGGCCATAGTCTGTTATGCAACCATTCAGCTCTGTCATTGAAGTATGAAAGCATCCTTGGACAATATGCAAATGATGTGTGTTTCTGTGTTTCAAGGAAACTTGATTTACAAAAATAGATAGTGGGCCAGATTTGGCCCAAGAATTCTAGTTCACTGACCCAGCTTAGAACTCTAGCTTAGACCTTTTACATTTAATGCACAGCAAGCATGTCAAACTCTCGGCCGGTAGGCCGCATGCCTCATTTAGTAACCTTTCATCCCGACCTCACCATTCAGAATTTTTCTTTAATCATTGATAATTTAATTACTCTTACTTTCAAATGTAATTTTGTTTTCTCTATGTGCTATGTAATGAATACTGGAGTCAGAAATTCTGTATTTTATCTGACAGACCATAGATTCTCATCCAAGCAACAGAGTAATTGGTAACTTATGATTCTTTATGATTTCTAGATATGTAGAGAAAGCCAGTAATCTCTCAGGTTTTATTAGTGTGCTTGTTTCTCTTAGACATAATCTTTGTTTATTTTATTCTTAAATAATATAGAATACAAATAATATACTCACTATTTATAATTAGCTGGTTTTCCTTCAAGAATTATTATTATTATTATTATTTCTTTTAGTATTTGTGTGGTAGTAATCGAAAAGACAACATATTTATCGATCCAGGATACCAGACATTTGAGCAAGAATTGAATAAAATCCTCCGAAGTTGGCAACCAAGCATACTTCCAGATGGTAATGCTCTTTTGAAATAAAGCATTTGCTAACTTGCTACTGGGATTTTTAATTTTACAGAATGTACATTAAATATAATAAGGAAATAATTTAAATTAGCATATTTTTCAGAGTACTTATTTGTGAACTCAATGGTTCATCTTTTGAGGAATTAGAAATGAGTATAGTTGATAACTAGTGTTTATGAAGAGCTTTGTAATAAATGTGGCCTTCTTTCTCTGGAGTAAGATACTGGATATTTACTTCTTAAGCCTCTTGTAGAGAGTATGATGTAAATTTATCTAAGATTAAACCTCTGTTTTAGATGTGTGAAGTAAAAATGTTTATGAATGGAATCACCTATTTTTCTCAGGAATTCTACAGATTTAAATTTCTTTCTGACCATTGTCTACTTACCCTTTGGAATAAAAGCAAACATCCAGTCCCTTACAACAGAAGTACTAGTTCCAGTCTCTTGTGTTCCCTAGCCTCCGTATTGCTAGTCTGCTGCATAGAAAATTCTGAAATTCATTCCAGTTGACCTGGTGTGAATGGAAGATGGCAATAGGTTTGTTCTTAAATTAACTCTGTCTAGATGGTAAATGAAAACTATTTCCTTTATTATAATTAAAAAAAATATTTCTCTCTATTTAAGGGTCAATATTTTCTCGAGTTGAAGAAGATTATCTCTGGAGGATAAAACAACTAGGCTCACATTCTCCAATAGCTCTTCTGAATACCCTGTTCTACTTTAACACTAAGTATTTTGGCTTGAAAACAGTGGAACAACACTTAAGACTGTCCTTTGGCACTGTGTTTAGGCATTGGAAAAAAAATCCTTTAACAATGGAAAACAAAGCATGTCTTCGATACCAAGTGTCTTCCTTATGTGGAACAGATAATGAAGGTATATAACAGATTTTTATTTGGGATTGTCTGTGATAGAGATAGCCAAACTTTGCCTTACTAAAGATTACCTAGGCCACTTGTTAAGAACCCTAGGACTGTCATTTTCATAAAAATAAGACAGACTATGTCTCCTTAAAATATCTCAGTTCATTTTGTTTGAAAAATTATTAATTACCAGAAGCCACACTTAGGTCTCTGCAAGATACCTAGTCCCATTCTTTGGTAAAACAGATACTAGGACTGAATAGAGTGGGCAGTACTATCTTTCTTCAAGATTGGGCTTAGGAAATTCACACGATTTTTATTTTTTAAGATAAAATTACTACTGGAAAAAGAAAACATGAAGATGATGAGCCAGTATTTGAACAAATTGAAAATACAGCCAATCCTTCTAGATGTCCTGTGAAAATGTTTGAATGCTACTTGTCTAAAAGGTAAGTGTTAATGATACTTAATTTTAAAATCATTTTAGTTGCCTTGAATTTAACATTAACAAGAAGTGACATTTCCCACTGATCCTTCTTTAGATTTCTCACTTATATCTAAGTCCATTTAATCGTAACATTTTTAGTCCCAATATTATAAAATATATAATATTTTATACTTTAGGATTTATATTTTATACTTTAGGATTCAAGCATATGTTAAAAAATTGCTCTCTACTAATGAAATTACTACTTACTGTCTTTTCATAATCCTGTAATCTTTTAAATTATAGCACTTCTAATGACTGTAAGGTAGGGGGCACAAATCTTTTTTGCAAAGGGTCAGGTAAATATTTTAGGCTTTTTTTAGGCTATAGAATCTTTATTGCAGCTTGTCAATTCTGCTTTTATAGCTAGAAAGCAGCCATATACTATCTATATCCTATCTAATAAAAGAGAAACATGGTAATTAGCCGTACCTCCGCTACCCTTCCCATTGGCTAATCAGGGAGATATGCAAATTAACTGCCAGCCAAGATGGCGGCCGGCAGCCAGGCAGCTGACGCGAACAGGGAGGCTTGCTTGCTTCAGTGACGGAGGAAGCCAGGTTCCCCGCCTGCCTTGCCTGCCTCTCAGCTGCTCTCTAAGAAACATTGTAACAAATATAGAAGCTAAACAAACCCCCAGAAACCTGCTTTAGTCAGCCGGGCTTCAGCCAGCAGGACTGCAACATTGTTTCAAATACAGAAGGTAAACAAAGGCCAGAAACCTGCTCTCAGCAGCCGAGGCCTCAGAGCTGGAACCAAGCCTCAGAGCTAAAGCTGGCCCAGAATAAAAAGAAAAAAAGGACAGGTGGGGAGCTTCAGTCACCCGCCAGCCTGAAAATGGCCCTCAGCCCCTCATCCAGGCGGGCCAGGCACCCCAGTGGGGACCCCCACCCTGATCCAGGACACCCTTCAGGGCAACCCAGCCGGCCCCCACCCATGCCCCAGGCCTCTATCCTATATAGTAAAAGGGTAATATGCCTCCCAGCACCGGGATCAGCGGAGCCGCGAGGCCTCCCGGCACCGGGAACAGCGTGACAGGGGGCAGTGACCAAACCCCCTGATCGCCCTGCGGCTCTGTGTGTGACAGGGGGCGGGGCCACAACCTCCCTATCCGCCCTGCTCTGTGCGTGATGGGGTGGCTCCGCAACCTCCCTATTGACCCTGCCTTGAGTGTGACGGGGCGGTGCCGCAACCCCCTAATTGGCCCTACCCTGAGCATGACTAGGGGTGGCATCGCAACCTCCCGATCCGCCCTGCTCTGTGCGTGATGGGGTGGCTCCGCAACCTCCCTATTGACCCTGCCTTGAGTGTGACGGGGCGGTGCCGCAACCCCCTAATTGGCCCTACCCTGAGCATGACTAGGGGTGGCATCGCAACCTCCCGATCCGCCCTGCTCTGTGCGTGATGGGGTGGCTCCGCAACCTCCCTATTGACCCTGCCTTGAGTGTGACGGGGCGGTGCCGCAACCCCCTAATTGGCCCTACCCTGAGCATGACTAGGGGTGGCATCGCAACCTCCCGATCCGCCCTGCTCTGTGCGTGATGGGGTGGCTCCGCAACCTCCCTATTGACCCTGCCTTGAGTGTGACGGGGCGGTGCCGCAACCCCCTAATTGGCCCTACCCTGAGCATGACTAGGGGTGGCATCGCAACCTCCCGATCCGCCCTGCTCTGTGCGTGATGGGGTGGCTCCGCAACCTCCCTATTGACCCTGCCTTGAGTGTGACGGGGCGGTGCCGCAACCCCCTAATTGGCCCTACCCTGAGCATGACTAGGGGTGGCATCGCAACCTCCCGATCCGCCCTGCTCTGTGCATGACAGGGGGCGGCGCCCCAACTCCCCAATCGGCCCTGCTCTGAGCCTGACCAGGGGCTGCACTTAGGGATTGGGCCTGCCCTCTGCCACCCGGGAGCAGGCCTAAGCCAGCAGGTCGTTATCTCCCGAGGGGTCCCAGACTGCGAGAGGGCACAGGCCGGGCTGGGGGACCCCCCTCCCCCCGCCCCCCGAGTGCACAAATTTTTGTGCACCGGGCCTCTAGTACATACATAAAAGCCTAAGCAACCGTCCGACCAGTAGGTATGACATGCACTGACCATCAGGGGACAGATGCTCAACACAGGAGCTGGCAAGCTGTGGTGATTTGGCAGCTGCAGTTCTCAGGTGACACACCTGGAACCAGAGAGGAGAGAGCCCAATTCCAGGGTGTGTCACCCCAGAACCGCCCTCTTGCAATCTGGGACCCCGGGGGGGATGTCGGAGAGCCGGTTTTGGCCCGATCCCCACAGGCCAGCCCGAGGGACCCCACCAGTGCACGAATCTGTGCACCAGGCCTCTAGTATATAAGTAACAGTCATGAGTGTGTTACAATAAAACTTTACACAAACAAGTGATGAGCTATAGTTTACCATGCTATGGACAAAAGGTAAGTTCAAAGGTAGGCTAGATAGGGGGAGAGGAAAATGAAATACATACATTTAAGAGAAAATTGCCCCTTAAGAAGGTCTGAAAGATAAAAGTGTTCTGAAAGCACTATGCTTTTCAGCTATACCACTATTTCCTCCCTAATCTGATACCAACAGACATTTAAAAATATTTTAAACCAATGATATGTTTAGAGACCATAAATTACTTTATTCTTGTCCATTAAATATGCACTCTAATTTTCAAAAGGTTAGCATCAATGTATTTTCTGATTCTTATATAATCAGTTTTATAAATTCTTGTTAGGTCCCCAAGTTAGCTCTCAAGAACCCATAAAAATAGTAATGTCACCTATAGCATGTTGGTAATATTTCTGATGATGGTTTGGGGGTGGCTCTATTTGGCTGCAACAGAATCAGGATCTTCCCGTGGTAGTAACTATTTGTTAATCAGAAATTCCTATCTGAGTGTTATCTTGTTATTTTAAAAATTAAGCTCTATTGTATAATGCTGGTATTTTTATTTTATGTGCTACCATATTTCATCAATTCTAAGAAACATTTTTCACATTTTACCATCTCTGAAACTGGGCTGCATGTTACAATTGATGCATTTAAAAATGATAATTGGCAGTGTTTTACTTGTTTAATTATTTAAAATAATTAAAATAATATTTCAAGTAATGGTGTCTTGGATTCAGTGAAGAACATGATTTAAATTATGATGAAAAATAATCTTTTATCACAGAAATTAACTTTCAAAATGTCTGAAGGATAGAGTATTTAACGTAGGTAATGAGGAGCATATGTTCTGACGACATAATGTGGTTAGTGGTCATGGAAATATTCCTTAAAGAAGAACAGAAAGTTGTGGGGAATTTTGTACATATACTGTAAAATTGACTTTCTCCTTTCTCCCAAAGTCCACAGAATCTTAATCAGAGAATGGATGTTTTTTATTTGCAACCAGAATGCTCTAGTTCTACAGATAGCCCTGTCTGGTATACATCGACTTCACTGGACCGAAACACCTTGGAAAATATGCTTGTACGGGTTCTTTTAGTAAAAGATATTTATGATAAAGACTATTATGAACTGGATGAAGACACAGACTAAAAAGGAACATTTCAGAAGCATTTGGGATAAAACAGCATTAGATAGTCATGCTGCTAGATCTTTACTATGGAAAACATTTCAAGTTTACTTCTTCTGTTTTGAGTTTTGTAGCAGTGTACCCACACTGGGTATTACCATGTAAATAATCTGTGAGTGAAAGTTGCCATTATTCTATGTAGTTGTTTTAGTATACTTAAATACATTCAAATTTTTTTATTATTTATTTGATTAGGTATGTTTGTAACTTTTTACATTACAAAATATGAATGAGAATGTGCCATGTATAATTTTTTCCTTGTAGTAAGAAACATCCATATTGCACAATTCTACTGTTGCAACGCTTCCTTGAAGGAAGGGGGCTGGCTCTTTTACTGGGTTCTTGACCACATGGTTGTGTATGGGTAGCACTACTAAAAGTTTAGAACTTGGAGTGTCTTTCAGAATTTTTAAAATAAACTGTAAACTAATAGGCTGTTTTTTTGTTTTGTTTCGTTGGGTTTTTTTTTGGGGGGGGGAGTTTTGTTTGTTTTATTTTATGTTTTAGTTACCGAAGCCTTACAAGGTTATGTAGAGAGAGACCATCTTCTGTACCAAAAATAGACAAGAGAATGCTGTCAATATTGGTGTACTGTAATGTGAATCTATACTGGTGAAAATAACTTTTGTTCCCCTTATTAAAACCTTAGTGTCCTTTTCTCATTTGTGGCTTTCTGCATCACTTCAGTTAATTTAAATATATATGTATGAGAATAATGACATTGAAGACATGATAATTGAGACATTTTCTTTTTAAAAATGTCTGAAGAAAGTGTAAAATTTGGTTTTCTTTTTTATGCCAACTATAAGTATCCAAAATCTCATTCATTTATAGAAGTTTGATTTTTCTGTTTTGCCCCCTATGGATACAGATCATGTTTTAATACCTGTGTAGTGCTCTAAAATGTTACCAATTTTATTAGAATTCTTGTATCTGTCCTCAAATATGACCGATGCATACATTGGATAAAATTAATTTTAGAAATGCCACTCCTAAAATGGTTGTTATAAAAAGTCAGGCTAGTTTCAAAAGATAGTATCACATGTTACCATAAAGATTACCAGTGTAGTGATTCTGATGTTTGAGATGATTGATAAACAGAGAAAGAAACTGATAGATGAAGTTTATCTCAAAAGAAATCACGTTCTTTGTTAGACTGTTTGGCTTTTAAATTTTAATTACTTCTTATAGAAGATTGCATTAAAAAAACTTTGTGTTCTGCATAGCAACTTACCCATTCAGACCTTTTCTTTCAGAACAATGTTTACTTAAGAATCCTACCTTCTAGAGCAGTGGTTCTCAACCTTCCTAATGCCGCGACCCTTTAATACAGTACCTCATGTTGTGGTGACCCCCAACCATAAAATTATTTTCATTGCTACTTCATAACTGTAATTTTGCTACTGTTATGAATCGTAATGTAAATATCTGATATGCAGGATGTATTTTCATTGTTACAAATTGAACATAATTAAAGCATAGTGATTAATCACAAAAACAATATGTAATTATATATGTGTTTTCCGATGGTCTTAGGCAACCCCTGTGAAAGGGTCGTTCGACTCCCAAAGGGGGTCGCGACCCACAGGTTGAGAACCGCTGTTCTAGAAACTGAGCAAAGTGCTAGCTGCAGATTGTCAGAAAGAAATCCTTTGGCCGACTTCATATGGCATGCACGTTGTCATGTTTTCTTGTTTCTAATTCCCCAATCACCACAGTGACATTAGATTTCTAAAATTGCTGGGGGCAGGTATGTGGCAGTTGGGCTCTATTCCACAGTGGTTAGGTTAACGTCTCACATCCCTTAGACACTGCTCTTTTCCTTAGGATAAATGTTAGCATTCCGAAGAAATTTTCTTAGTCACGATTTGGAAAAATTTATAAGTGTAATCACTGTATATTTAAGTAGTAATCAGAAATATTTTGGCATAAAAATTGCTTACTTCATAATACTCTATCTTGTCTTATAAGTTTGAGTAATGTTTCTGTCCATTATTTAATTTTATATTGTTAACTTGATGGTCAGATAGTAACAAATCTGATAATACTTTACTAAAATAGATTACTCATTGTCTATTGGATGAAGAAAAATGGGTAACATTTTTAAAATATGTAATACAAAAGTTTCTTCATCCCTACTTCTTTTAAGAATTTTCCTATAAATGCATCTTGCTGATAGAAAGGTGGTTAACCCTAATTGTCTTTCCTTCTTGAAAGTGGTGCTGTAGTCCATCAGAGCAATAAACTTTCTCCCAAATGTCAACATGTATTTTACCAAATACCGCACATTTCTGCCATGGTCCTACTATTAAGCACCCCGTCTTGCTATTTACATTTCCTTTTTTGTATATTTTAGCTTTTCTAAACAGAAATGTCTATATAATTTTGATCTTGATATGATTGAGGATTTAGAGCTCCTGGCTTTGTTTTTATTACAATCTAATGATTGATAACTTGACTCTCAGGTGAAAAGAAAAAAACAAACTATTTAATGAGAATTGTTTATTCTGTGAAGCTTTGTTTTACCTAGAATGCATTCATTGGTTTCTGGATCTCCCTATTTTGTGTGGTCATAGCTGACTGCTGAGAAAAAGGATAGCAGTTTCTTTCTGCTTCTTAGTAATTACTGATTATAGCATCCTATAAATACAACTTTATTGCCTTTAGATGTCTATTAGAGATGCTGTATTTTTCTGTTCTGAGATTTTGCCATTTAAATTGAACTGATGAAAAAGTTTTTATACATATTGAGAGAAGTGAATTTTGCATGCAAATTAAATCTTAACACATTTTTTAGGCTTTTAATTGTATTAGGTAATATATTAAAGGATTTTTCTAGACAAGAAGTATTTTCGGGGGGGATTTATTTCGGGGGGGAACTATTTTGTTTAAGTAGTTCATGGTTTTTCTTTTATTACATGGAGTTGTTACCAGTGTGTTAAACATATTCATATAGGAAGAGGATGCATATTGTGCTGTGCATCCAAACTTTTGTCACTTTTTCTCATGGAATTTCCCTTTGTCCTGGCCAATTGTAATTTGGGAATGGGGTAACTTGTGTATGCATAGTATTAAGTATGACAGTATTGGAGAAGTCATAAAATTACAAATTTTTGATTTGTGCTACTCTAATGTGGGTTCGTTTCATCTGAGATTTTAAATAACTTGCAGTCTTACATCACTATAAAAATTTACACTTTTGCCAGTTATTTCCAAAATGTATTGTTATACATAATGCCACTTATGTTCTAAGTTAAGTTTCACTGTAGGATAATCTCTTTGTTCCCCTCAAACAAAAGTCATAGAAGTGTACATGAAAATATTTTTAAAGAATAAATTTCTTTAACTAAATTACAGTATTTTGGGGTTTACCCCCTTAGTTATTTTTAGAATAGTTCTTTGAATTTCAGTTATTCCATTCTGCTGTTTTCTTAGGAATAGACTATTTTTAATGCGTTGTCCAGTGTTAAGTACTTTTTTGTTGTTTCTGGGTATATCATACTTGAAAATACTCCTACTAACAAAATGTTATAAATTTAGAAGTTGGTGTTTAGAACAGCTTAACTGCATTAGTCTGAGTCTGAGAGTAGAAACACCTAGAGCAGTGGTTCTCAACCTTCTGGCCTTTTAAAGACCCAACCATAAAATTATTTTCGTTGCTACTTCATAACTGTAATGTTGCTACTGTTATGAATCGTAATGTAAAATATCTGATATGCAGGATGGTCTTAGGCGACCCCTGTGAAAGGGTTGTTCAACCACCAAAGGGGTCGCGACCCACAGGTTGAGAACCACTGACCTAGAGTGATACCTCATTGTGCTTTTTTCTTTACTTAGAAGCTAGATATTAGAGGGACACTTCAAATAAGCCGCTGTGGTCCTCTCCCTTATAATGAACTGGATAAGAGAAGTTGTCTCTGAAATCTGGGCAGGTTAAACAAATTCACAAATTTAGGCCTTTTGAGGGAAAACAAACAAACAAACAAAAACAAAACAAAGAGAAGCTAAGATTTAATTAAGAATAGAACCAAAGAGAGCGCCACAAACATGTGAGTCTACCATGGGATGGGAGGTCACTGTGTCACTGAGGACAGTTGTAAATCCTAACAGCGTAATTTCTGTTGTAGCACAGTGAAAGAAACAATTAGCTCTTTCTGAAACATGAGGTGCTTTATTTTGTCTGGGCTTCAATTTCTTTATCTGTGAAATGAAGGCATTGCCTTGATTTCTGAATCTGGAGTTTCAAATTAAGTATGGTTGGTATTGTACTTAGAGAATTAGTAGTAAATTTTACAGATGTATGTTTGAATCCTTTTATTTAGAAGTACATTGGAGAAGGGGATGATCTTTCCTAAAATAGCCTTAACACTTTATAAGTGCTGTTCAGATAACTACTCAGAAGTAAAGTCATGCAAATGAATTAACACAAAACTTAAACAACAAATCTTTGTTAACATATTTTCTCTGTGCCCCTATTGCCAACCGTGGTAGTTAAGGAGGAAGGGAAAATAAAGGATTAAGAAGACATTATGTTTCAAAGCTTATACCTATGGGTGGTAAACAAGATACACCGTTGTGTGAACATATAGAGAACATATTCATGGAAGTTTACAACAGGGAAGATTGTGAACACTCAGAAATACCCTAAAGAGCTATTGTGGTCTAGAGTAGGATTCATAGATTTACTGCCATCTGTATTTATATAAAACATTAGATTCCTGTAACCTTGACATCACTGGTTTCAGCTCTGTTAGAAATGGTCAGTGGAGCAATTTCTGATTATATTAAGGGTTCTGTTGTGATGGAATCAGTGCTCATCTCTGGCTTTCAGACCAATTTACTACAAGAGTAGTTAAAAATAGCACTCCAAGGGATTAGAGATAATTCCAAAAGATATTACACTACATCAGATCAAGGTGTGTAATTCAACTTCTGGGTTATGTTGTGTGGATGGAACATACAAGGTTCAGTATATCCATATATATTTCTTAATTCTCACCTTGAGGATATGTTTTTATTGATTTTAGAGAAAGGAAGCGGGGGGTGAAACATACATTGATGAGAGAGAGAGAAACATCAATTGGTTGCCTACTGTATGTTCCCCATCCAGGGATCAAAATCCGCAACCTAGGTATATGCCCTAATAGGGAATTGAACCCACAACCTTTAGGTGTTTGGGATGACGCTCCAACCAACTGAGCCACCTACCTGCCCAGATCATTAAAAAAAAAAAATTGATTTTAGAGAAGAAGGGAGAGGGGGAGAGAGAGAGCAACATCAATGATGAGAGAGAATCATTGATTGGCTGCCTCCTGCATGCCTCACACTGGGGATCGAGCCCACAACCCAGGCATGTGCCTTACCGGGAATTGAACCGTGACCATTTGGTTCATAGGTTGTTGCTTAGCCACTGAGCTGCATTGACCGTATTTTTAATATATTCTTAAAATGTATTTATTAATTTCAGAGAGGAAAGGAGAGGGAGAGAGATAAAGAAACATCAGTGATGAGAGAGAATCATTTATCAGCTGCTTCCTGCACACCCCACACTGGGAATCAAGCCCACAACCTAGGCATGTGACCAGGAATCAAACCGTAACCTCCTGGTTCATAGGTCAATGCTCAACCACTGAGCCATGCTGGCCGTACTGAGTTTTCTATGTTTATAAAAACTCCACTGAGGATCTTTTTTCCCCCCATAGCAGTTGCTTTTAAAAATAGAATCTCAAATATTTTTAAGTCATGGTTATGGTGTGATGTGGTGTGGTGCTCTTAGCCCTCATAAGCAAGGTTAAGCCTTTCTATTATATACATTTTTATAGTTCTAAGTTGGTGTCAGCAGATGGCAGTAGTACATAGCACAATTGCTTTTTTCTTGGTTTATGCTGTTATAAGAATACCATAATCCTTTATGAGAAACCCTTGGGGGTTTTAGAATTCAAAATTTTCCCCTTTTCAAAAATAAATTACATAATACCCTCAATAGGGCTGGGCCACCTTTATGACTAGCTGAAGTCATGTCATGGAACCAGTCATTTATTCATTTCAACAGATACTTGAGTGATTCTTGCTTGTTACACAATAGGATAGATAGCCCTCCTTGAAAAGACTTTATTCTATAGGGGAGATGGGACCTCAGATTAAGGTAGGGACTTAGACCTCGTTGCACACAGTCTCTTTCATTATAAAGAAACCAATACTCAGGTCAAATACAAGGCCCACTTGTGAGCCCAACTCTGACCCTAATGCAGTTCAGATTTCTATTACACCAATCTGCTTCTGGAGAGGAATAGGTGCCAACTATTTGAGGATGCAGAGATACATGCAAATGGAAAACAATAGTGAACATCTTCCACACTGAAGGCCCTTAGAGGTTATTAGTGTTCTCAATGCAGTTTTAAATCAGTCATCATGCTGCAAGGGCAGAGTTAGTTCGCCAGAATGTAAAGCTCATAGGGTAAGGACTGCTTTCCCTGCCATGTCCCAGGTACCTAGAAAGGGTCCTGGCACATACTAGGTATTAATAAATGTTTGTTGAGTGAATTAGTGATTATAAGTACTTTCAAGTTCAAGAATTTTGAAAATAAAGAAACCACTAAAAATATGAGGATCTATGATCCATGAAGTAGCACCTGATTTTTGGTGTGCCTTTGAGCACTTGTGTTTGTGTGTGTGTGTCTGATTTGTTCCTGTCACCTTCCCCTTATGAAGACCAAGGGGACCTGGATATAGGGCTTGATGACTTGTATATTATACAAAGTATAAGCACTTTAAAATCACTTGTGGCCCTGGCCGGTGTTACTCAATGGTTAGAGTGTCAGCCTCCACACCAGAGGGTCTCGGGTTCGATTCCTGGTCAACTTACCTGAGTTGCAGGTTTGGTCCCCAGCCCCTGTCAGGGCAATGTGTCTGTCTGTCTGTCTGTCTGTCTCTCTGTCTGTCTCTCTGTCTCCCTCTCCCCCCTTCCTCCCTCCTTCTCTCCCTCCCCCCTTCCTCTCTTCCTGCCTCCTCCATCCTGCCTCCCTCCCTCCCTTCTCTCTGACAGTTAATGAAAAAAATGTCCTTGGATGAGGATTAACAAAAAAAAAATCACTTGTGAAGTTTTTTAAAATGTAGATTTCTGATCTATGCCCTGGAGATTGACTTAGTAGATCTGGGGTGGGTCCCTGAGAGCTGCATTTTTAACACCTGGGTTAAAAACATACAGTCAAAAAATCGGCCCACAACTTAAAAAAAAAAATGAACTAGAGTTGAATGGAATAGAACATAATAAAGATATTTTTCTCATGTAACTTGTTTTATTCTCTTGTATTGGGTGGCAAATATATATTCCTTAGGCTTTTCGGTCGCATTCATTAAGAGAAACTTCATGTGTATGGAAGGATTTGTTGTTAATTTGAACCTCCCATTTTGTTTTCAAATACCACTTTCTTAATTTTATGCACGCTGAGCTCCAGAGAGTTAACTATGGACACACATGCTTTTCATTTTGCCATAAGTAAGTGGCTAGTCAAAACTAATGTGGATTTTTTTAGATAGACTTATTTCTCTGTCCGTTTTCCTTAAGTTTCAGGTTTTATTTTTCTTTCTTCAAGAGTGGTTATGGGAATAAAATCAATAGTTCAGTTATTTCCGTGTGAAAACCCATGAGGTATTGCTGGCATTGTCCCATCTTAAAGGTTAGTAGATGCCTAGGGTCACACAACTAGTAAATGGTGAACTGTGATTAAAATTCAGGTCTTTATATGGGAAAGCTCATGTGTACTCCTTAACACCTTTACTGCTTACTGTTAACAACATGAAATGGGTACTCCTCCAATCTGCACCCCCTCCCCCTCCCATTCATTTCATGAACTGCTTTCCCATGCGAAACTGCCAAGAGAAAAGTAACAGGTGAGAATGCAGCAAAATTTTGGAAGATAGAAAGCAGATGGCTAAGTGGAGATGGATTTAGCAGGGCCAGTAATGGCCACACCTGGAGTACTTACTCTGCCTGCCCCTCATTTGCACATATGCTGTTGCATGTGCCAAAGACAGGCCCATGGTCAACCCTGCTGTAGTCCACTCATTGTCTTGCTCTCCTAGATTCCTAACTCTCCTCAAATCTCTAATACTTCCTTCATCTTTAAGCCCAGCAAACCTTTTCTGTACAGAACCACTGAGCCAGTATTTTAGGCAACATGGAGGATTATGTAGGTACTTAGAAAACAAATTTTCATCTTATTGACAAAATTCAAAATGATAATTGAGTACAACTTTTTCTAATACAGGTCTAATGAGAAGGTGGATGGAATGCTTTTGGGGGGATTATCCAATGCATAACTGGAATTCAAAGTTCACTATCATCAAAATTGATTGCAAATGTTCATTTATTAGATTTTATGTATTTTGTCTGAAAATATCTCTTCAAACATAAATACTGACAAATACTGTTGTCAATCCATGAGTGCAAACAATCATCACTTGGTTCTATTAGATTCTTCCCTGGGTATTTGCCTTTCAGCATGTGACATTGCACATTGATCACTTCCCAACTGAAGACTAGATGAAATCTCATCAACTGCACTATTAAAAGAATTTTGAAATATGGAAATTTCCTTCACACTTGCACTGACTTTTGGAAAACATTGCTGACTGTAGTTTGAGCTTGGAAAATATGCTATAAATGCATGTGGGTATGGAGGTGCTGCTTTTAACCGACAGCAGGAGATGTGTGAGTGCAGCTCAAGCAACAGTTGTTGGAAATTACTGAAATACATTTTGTACATAAGCACTGCTCTGTTTTGTAATTTTAGTTTGACTTTATTAAGAACTATGAAGAAGCCTGCAACAAAAGCTAATTTCCAAAGTTATTCAGTGTTGAACAATAGTAGTTGAGTGTGGTTCTTCTCATTCAGAAAAATGTCATCTTGGCTCTGAATTCAAAACATCACAGTGCTAAACGTCTTACTACTGTGCTGTCAGACTTATTTGGTAGGGCAACTCAGGATATTCCACTTATTTGACATTCATAGAACCAATGATGGTTAAGTCTACAAGACTGAAATTCATCCTTGATACTACTGGTTCACATGTGATAGATTAAAAAATTTACACAAAGTACCTGCTGATGAATAACATCATGAACATTACATTTCAATGAAGACTTTGTCTACTTGCTACATATTTTTGCCACCCATCTTCACAGAACTTTTCAGGTTCTACTGAATTCGTGTTTTCTCAACTTCTTTGAAAATACCCTTGCCTGTAGTAGTTAACCAGTCTGTTTATAGAGATTAACTCAGTCACTTCAAACATGGCACTGACTCTTTGAAAAGACAACCAAGAAATATAGGTAAGTAAATCTTTTGACCCATCAAGGACTAAGAAAAACCACTTGAAAACAATTGTCTTGTTTTAAAACTTTTAAGTGACTTAGCTCTGAGCAACTCCTTTTGCCAAAAGGTTAAGCTTATTTTCTCTGGGTATGTTTCTTTGGCTGCTGCAATCAAATATGACTTGGTGCATTTATCACTGTTAAGGGCCTGCTCAGCTGACAAAATGAGCCCCTTGGAAACTTACTTTGATTGCAGCCTCATTTGAGTGTTCATTTTTTTGTGAGGAAATTCTGTTGGAATGAGATATTCCATTTTAAGATTTTTAATTTTTCTGACCATTATTCCCTCCGCCATCCCCCCCACCCCCGCTGAGCAATGCTGGCTGGGCAATTGTTTAAAAGTCTTATCGATGGTCCTAGCTGATTTGGCTCAGTGGATAGAGCATTGGCCTATGGACTGAAGGGTCCCAGGTTTGATTCTGGTCAAGAGCACATGCCTGAGCTAGATCCCCAGTTGGGGGTGTGCAGGAGGCAGCCAGTCAATGATTCTCATCATTAATGTTTCTACTTCCCCCTCCCTCTCTGAAATCAATAAAAATATATTTAAAAAACTAAATAGCCTGGCTGGTGTGGCTCAGTGGTTGAGCATTGACCTATGAACCAGGAGGTCACAGTTTGATTCCTGGTCGGGGCACATGCCCGGGTTACAGGCTCATCCAGAGGCAGAGGATCAATGATTCTCGATGTTTCTCTCTCCCTCTCCCTTCCTCTCTGAAATCAATAAAAAATAAGTAAAAGTCTATGAAAGAAGCCATTTAGCCATTCCAGATTCCTCTCCCCAACCTATGCAGTCCTTCCCACACCTGTAGGAATCTGGAGTCTGAGACAGAGGGGCCTGGGTCTTGGATACCATCCATGATGGAGGTAGGAGTGAAAGGCTGTTCTGGAAATGTAAGGATTGAAAGTGAGAACCCTGGTTCTTGAAGTCCAGGATGTTTGAGTCTCAGCTTCTAGACAACCTGGGAAAAGATCTAAGGACCCCTTTCTGAGTAAACAGACCAGCCAAGACCAAGGACATAGGTGCCTGCAGTTGCTGACATCATCACCTGCACAGTAAATCCACGCTGAACTTAGTCAGGAAAACTCATCCCCATAACTCCTCTTCAGGTGCTTTCTCGCTCAAATAAGAACGGACTATACATTTCAGAAATGCTTTCAACATGAAAGGTGGATATCAAATAAAAGGGGAGGTGGGAGCAAAAGCTACAATATAAGAAGCAAAAGAAACTAAAAATGCTGCTTAAAGGTAAACGTACAGGAAGCAATCAGCGATTATGAAAAAGGAATATTAAACAAGAAAGATTGAAAATTAAAATATTCAGTAGAAAGACTGGATAACAAGGTTGGAAAAATGTGCATAAAGTCAAGCAAAAAGATGAAAAGGGGCCAAGTATGAGAGAGAAAGGAATCTCAAGGTTCAACCCAGGAGTTGCAACATCCAACAACTGAGTTTCAGAAAGAGCAGAGAAAGTACAGGGGAGGGAAATGGCAGAAACATAACATGGGAAAGTTCCAAGAACTGGAGAATAGGGTTACCCAGATCAAAAGGGCACAGATGTCCAGAGCAATTCATTTAAAAAGGCTCAGCACTGCCTGGTGTGCTCAGTGGTTAAAGCATCTGCCCCAGCACCGAAGGGTCGTGGATTTGATTCCCGGTCAAGGGCATATACCTGGGTTGCAGGTTTGATCTCTCTCTTCCTCTCCTTCTTCCTCCCTCCCTCCCTTCCACTGTCTCTAAAAATAGGGGGGAAAATGAATGGAAAAAATATCCTTGGGTGAGGATTAACAACACATACATACATACATACATTGGCTCAGACCCAGATGCATCATTGTGTGAAATTTCAAAGATCAGGATATGAAGAAAAGATCCCAAAGGGTTCCACAGAGGAAAAAGAAAAAAATCCAAAAACATCACCTAGAAAAGATCAGGAATCATAAGGTCATCGGGCTTTCTAAAAGCAGTGCTGAATGCTAGAAATGAAGGCACAATGTCTCTAAAGTTCTGGGGGAAATGGTCTCCAGTTTAGAATCCTAGATGCAGTCAAATGATGGCAATTTTAGATATGCAAATTCACAGAAAGCTTGCCTCTTTCATGCCTTTGTCCAGAAGCCTCCCTCCACCAAAAAGAGATTATAGATGAGGAGAGAGGAAGATATGGCTCTAGGAAATAGCCATCCCACCTGGAGGAGAGGCATCGTGGGACAGCTGTGTCCCTAACCGTAGTGCACGGTTTGTCATTGTCCTGCTCCTCAGCTTTGCACCCACCCCTCTTTGCCCTGCTTCGTGATTTTGGACCTGGGCCCTAGGAACATTTCCTTCACCCATGTCACATGGTCAAGCCTTGTCAGTGGAGGGTACAGAAGGACGTTGGAAGAGGAAGGGGCTTTTCTTGGGTTTCAGGCTTTGATTTTCTTGTTTTCTTGGCAAATCAGTCAGCAGATCCTCAGTGGGCAACTTGAGTGTCACTGGCACCTCAGCCATGGCTTCCTGGTCCAGCCTCAGCACTTCCTCCAACTCTTCTACCACCCAGCAGGACACAGCCACATCCTCTTTGCCTTGAGGAGGTGACTCTTCCAGTGGGCCCTTTCTTGGCACTCTCCTCCCATCCTAGACATAGTAACTTCTCCCTACAACTGATATTTCTGTATTCTTTAGAGTTCTCTGTCCCTTTTTCTTAGTAGTCAATTTCCCAATTATTAGTTGATAATTCTTTCTGTTAAATTTTCTTCATTCATATTCTGGTGTTGTTTCTGTCTCCTACTAGACCCTAATGGACACACATAGTACCATAAACATTTCATCAAATGTGAGGTGGGGTTATATTGGGACAATGATAAAGGGAGACAGCTCTGGGTGGATATATGGAGGTGTGCGGTAGGAGAGCTAGCTCTTCTATGGTGGGACTCAGTGCATTACATTAAAAATGTAAAAATCCAAGAAAATGCACTAAAAGAAAAGTATGTTTAGAAATATGGCTTGAACAACCAGAAGAAAGCTAAATGATATGACAGGGAGTAATAGGACAGAATCTGGAGTAGAACAGAAGACTGTTCCTTTTTGTTATATGCCTCTTAGTACTGCTTTATTTTAAAATTTAAATGTATTACTTAAAATTTTTAAATTTACTTACAACAGCCAAGAGGTGGAAGCAACCCAAGTGTCCATGGAACAAAATGTGGTCTATCCATACAATGGAATATTTGTTGTCCCCTGAACCTGTCTGGGTTTTCCTGAGCTTGCTCCTTAGGTTAAGAAACAGTGGTTTTACTTACATCGGTGGGTATTCAAGCAGCTCCATATCCTCATATTTCAAATGACTTGTGGGTATTTATAGCATCATTTACAACTATTTTTCCCCAATGTGTAAAAGAAAGAAAGGCTTTGTAATGGATTGCTGTATTTGAGTGACCCAGTCAGATAGTGACACGGAGGAGCACCAACAAAAAAGGAAATGGGTTTATTTTACAACTGAAATCTCACGTCTGGAGTAGCTCCTGGAAGTCCTCAAAACCTTGGTGAGTGTCGCATAAAGACTTTTCTATGAAGAAAACAAACCTTCTTCAACAAGCGATAATTGTTTAAATTCTCATTCTTTTTTCTCTTCTCTCACCGAGTCTGATGATGTGGACCAGAAACGTCTTTATAGAAATGCTTGAATTACAGGTCTGAGAGAATCATGTGGTCAAGCCCTGCAGCCAGACACTGATGCTGTTGGGTTGAAGTGAGGGCTGATGGACACACATTCTGGGGATCTGCAGAAGATCAGGCTGTGAAGCAGAAAAGATACTAAAGAGTTTTTATATCATAGAAAGTAGAAAGGGATTAATCAGTTTTTAGAGCTAGGACTTTTTAAATAACAGATTTTTGGACAATTCTCATTCTCAGTGAAATATTCTACTTTATTTTTATATATATTTTTTAAGTTTTTTGTTTTTTATTTTTATTGATTTCAGAGAGGAAGAGAGAGATAGAAACATCAATGATGAAAGAGAATCATTGATTGGCTGCCTCCTGCATGCCCCCTAGTGGGGATTGAGCCCGCAACCCGGGCATGTATTCTTGACCGGAATCGAACCCAGGACCCTTGAGTCCCCAGGCCAACACTATTCACTGAGCCAAATGGGCCAGAGCGAAATATTCTACTTTAGATTTTTAAATTTTGGGGGTCAGATTATTTTTTTAAAGTGGTAAAAAGTATTAAATTGTAACCATAAGGGGAAACATTAAAAAAATCATTATTGTTGAAAATATTACATAGGTCCTCCTTTTTACCCCATTAACCTCTTTGAGCCCGATTCATTCCCCCCACCTCAGGGCCTCACCATCCCATTGTCTGTGTCCATGGGTTATGCATATATGCATACAAGTTCATTGGTTGATCTCTTCCCACCTAAACTCCCCTGCCTTCCCTCTGAGGTTCAAGTCTGTTCATGCTTTTATGTCTCTGGGACTATTTTTGATCATCAGTTTATTTAGTTCATTAGATTCCACATATGAGTGAGATCACGTAATACTTATCTTTCTCTGTCTGGCTTATTTCCCTTAGTATAATACTCTCCAGGTCCATCCATACTGTTGCAAATGGTAAGAGTTCTTTCTTTTTTATTGCTGCATTGTATCCCATTATGTAAATATACCATAGTTTTTTTATCCACTCATCTGCTGATGGGCACTTAGGCTATTTCTTAGTCTTAGCTATTGTAAATTGTGCTGCTTTGAACAGAGGAGTGCATACATTCTTTCTGATTGGTATTTCGGGTTTCTTAGGATATATTTCTAGAAGTGGGATCACTAGGTCAAATGGCAATTCCATATTTATTCTTTTGAGGAATCTCCATACTGTTTTCCATAATGGTGCACCAGTCTACATTCCCACCAGAACTAGGGTTCTCTTTTCTCCACATCCTCTCCAGCACTTGTCATTTGTTGATTTGTTTATGATAGCAATTTTGACAGGTGTGAGGTAATACCTCATTGTCATTTTAATTTGCATCTCTCTGATGATTAGTGACTTTGAGCATTTTTTCATATGTTTCTTGGCCATCTGTATGTCCACTTTGGAGAAGTGTCTATTTAGGTCCTTTGACCATTTTTTAATTGGATTGTTTGTCTTCTGTTAATCTGTATGAGTTCCTTATATATTTTGGACATTAACTCTTTATAAGATGTATCATTGCCAAATATGTTCTCCCATACAGTGGGCTTCCTTTTCATTTTGTTGATGGTTTCTTTTGCTGTGCAGATTTTTATTTTGATGTAGTCCCATTTGTTTATTTTCTCCTTAGTTTCCTTTGCCCTAGGAGAAATATCCGTAAGAATATTGCTACAAGAGATGTCTAAGATTTTACTGCCTATGGATTCTTCTAGGATTTTTATGGTTTCATGACTTATATTTAAGTCTTTTATCCATTTTGAGTTATTTCTTCCATATGGTGTAAGTTGGTTGTCTAGTTTTATTTTTTTGCATGTATCTGTCCAATTATTCCAAGACTATTTATCGAAGAGACTGTCTTGACTCCATTGTATGCTCTTGCCTCCTTTATCAAATATTAATTGAGTGTAATGGCTTGGGTCAATTTATGGTGTCTCTGTTCTGTTCCATTGACCTATATGCCTGTTCTTCTGCCAGTACCAGGCTGTTTTGATTACTGTGGCTTTGTAGTATAACTTGAAATCTGGCTTTTGTGATTCCTCCAACTTTGTTTTTCTTTCTCAAAATTGCTGCAGTAATTCGGGGTCTTTTTTTAATTCCATATCAATTTTTGGAGTATTTGTTTTAGATCTGTGAAATATGCTGTTGGTATTTTAATATAAATTGCATTGAATCTCTAGATTGCCTTGGGTAAGATGGACATTTTAATGATGTTGATTCTACTAATCCATGAACACAGTATATTCTTCCATTTGTTTATATCTTCTTCTATCTCTTTTTTCAATGTCCTGTAGTTTTCCGAATACAGGTCTTTTACCTCCTTGGTTAAGTTTATTCCTAAATATTTTAATATTTTTTTGTTGCAATGGCAAATGGGATTGCTTATTTAGTTTCCTTTTCTGAGAATTCATTATTGGTGTATAACAAAGCCATCGATTTTTGGGTGTTGATTTTGTACCCTGCTACATTGCCAAATTCATTTATTAAATCTAATAGGATTCTTTGGTAGAGTTCTCTATGTACAATAACATGTCATCTGTGAATAATGAGAGTTTTACTTACTCCTTTCCAATTTGGATGCCTTTATTTCTTCTTTTTGTCTGATTGCTGTGGCTAGGACTTCCAGCACTATGTTGAATAAGAGTGGTGAAAGCGGACATCCCAGTCTTGTTCCAGTTCTTTGGGGAAATGGTTTTAGTTTTTGCCCATTGACTATGATGTCGCTGTAGGTTTGTTATATAAGGCCTTTATCATGTTGAGATATGCTCCCTCTATTCCCACTTTGCTGAGGGTTTTTATCAAAAATGGGTGTTAGATTTTGTTGAATGCTTTTTCTGCATCTATTGATATGATCATTTGGTTTTTGTCTTTCAATTTGTTTATGTGATGTATCATGTTTATTGATTTGCAAATATTGTACCAGCATTGCATCCCTGGAATAAATCCCACTTGGTCATGGTGTATGATCTTTCTAATATATTGCTGGATCCATTTTGCTAATATTTTGTTGAAGATTTTAGCATCTGTCCATCAGGGATATTGGCCTGTAATTCTCTTTTTTTGTAGTGTCTTTATCTGTTTTTGGAATTAGGGTAATGCTGGCCTCATTAAAAGAGCTTGGAAATGTTCCTTCCTCTTGGATTTTTTAAAATAGTTTGAGGAATATACGTGTTAGTTCTTCATTGAATGTTTGGTAAAACTCCCTTGTGAAGCTGTCCTGACCTGGGCTTTTGTTTGGTGGGAGTTTTTTTTATTACTGCTTCTATTTCATCAGTTGTTATTGGTCTATTCATGTTTTCTGATTCTTCCTGATTCAGTTTTGGGAGATTGTATTTTTCTAGGAATTTGTCCATTTCATCCATATTGTCCAGCTTGTAGGCATGTAGTTGTTCATAGTATTGCCTTACAATCCTTTGTATTTCTGTGGTGTCAGTGGCTACTTCTCTGCTTTTGTTTCTGATTTTACTTATTTGGATCCTCTCTCTTTGTTTCTTGATGAGTCTTGCTAATGGTTCATCAATTTTGTTTATCCTTTCAAAGAACCAGCTTTTGGTTTTATTGATTTTTTGTATTGTTTTTTTGTTTGTTTCTATGTCATTTATTTCTGCTCTAATCTTTATTATTTCCTTCTTTCTACTTACTCTGGGCTTTTCTTATTTTTCTCTTTCTAATTCTTTAAATTGTTGTGTTAGATAACTTATTATCAGTTTTTCTTTGCTTTTTTTTTTAAGGTACGTCAGTAGAGTTATGAACTTCTCTTTCAGGACTGCTTTCATGATGTCCCTTAGATTTTGATTGTTGTGTGTTCATTTTCATTTGTCTCCAGGATGTTTTTTATATCTTCTTTGATCTCTTTGATAACCCATTCATTGTTTAACAGAATGCTATTTAGCCTCCATGTATTTGATTGCTTTTGAGATTTTTATTGTAGCTGATTTCTAATTTCATGCCATTGTGGTCTGAGAGATGTTTAATATGATTTCACTATTCTTGAATGTGGTCTATTTTTGAAAATGTCCCATATGCACTTGAGAAGAATGTATTATATTCCATAGCTTTGGGGTAGAACGTTCTGAAGATGTCAATTACTTCCATCTATTCTAGAGTGTGATTTAGGATTGCTATTTCCTTGTTGATTTTTTGTCCAGAAGATTTATTCAGTGATGTCAGTGGGGTATTAAGGTCCCCTACTATGATTGTATTGCTGTTGTTCTCTCCCTTGATATTCTCCAGAAGTTTTTTTTATATATTTAGATGCTCTTATATTGGGTGCATATATGTTTACCAGAGTTATAGCCTCTTGCTGTATTGATCCCTTTAGTATTATGAAGTGGCCTTCCTTATCTCTTGTTATGGCCTTCACTTTAAGGCCTATTTTGTCAGATATAAGTATTTCTACACCAGCTTCTTTTGTTTTCATTTCCATTTGCCTGAAAAAAATTTTCCATCCCTTCACTTTCAGTCTGTGGGATTCCTTTTTTCTATGGTGGGTCTTTTGTAGAAAGCAGATATATGGGTCATGTCTTCTTATCCATTCAGCTACTCTATGTCTTTTGATTGGGTCATTTAATCTATTTACATTTATGAATATTATTGACTAGAGGCCTGGTGCATGAAAATTCATGCACTCGGGGGTGGAGAGGCCCTCAGCCCAGCCTGTGCCCTCTCACAGTCTGGGACCCCTCGGGGGATGTCCACCTGCCGGCTTAGGCCTGCTCCCTGGGGGATCAAGCTTAAGCTGGAAGTCAGACATCCCTCTGACAGCCTGGGAACCCTCGGGGGATGTCTGACTAATGGCCATTAGTTGGACATCCTTAGCGCTGTCAAGGCAGTTAAAGCAGAGCAGACTAATGAACCATGTGCCAGCTCTAGTTCTGAATCTGATCTCCAGACTGTTTAAGAATCAACATCTCAACACAGATCACAGTCTCGCTGCAAATTTCAGGAGCTTAAAGCTAAGCATTTTATAAAGAAAGACACTGCCACCGTTTGGCCCCTGAACTGGCATAGCAAGTTATGTACCTGCAAAGACTATATGAAAATGTATGGCGATCTAGATGTCCTGTTCCTAACAGATGAATATGACACAATTCTGGCTTATGAAAACAAGGGCAAGGTTGACCAGGCAGCTGACAGGACAGATCCTTTCATGGACACCCTTAACAGCATGAACAGAGTCCAACAAATGGAACTCATTTGTGAATATAATGACTTGAAGACTGAACTTAAAGACTATCTGAAGAGATTTGCTGATGAAGGCACGGTTGTAAAGAGAGAGGACATCCAGCAGTTCTTTGAAGAGTTTCAGTCAAAAAAGAGAAGAAGAGTGGATGGGATGCAGTATTAATGCAGCTAGAATGGAGTATGGCACCTTCTCAGCCAGGCGGTGGAAATGCCACTTACTGATCCAGGAATAAAAGAGGCATATTTCACATTTGCTCCTCTTCCATCCTCTCTTTTAAGAGGCCTCCTCCTCTGACCTTGAGCTTCCCTCACTCTCCTTAACTACAGTAGCCACAGTGTTTATGCTGATTTCACAACCAGCATTCTTTCTGACTCAGCTAAAAGCAACTCATTCCACAGACTTCAGCTCCCACCACACCCCCAGTCTATCCAGGGTTATTTGCTTGTAAGTTTTAAGAAATTTGAGTTGTTCTTGAGAAAGTAAACTAGTTTCTTTTCTAATTTTTTGGTCTTTAAATCCTGAATGTGTCTACTCTGCCACAGAGTTGTTGTCTTCCAGGACCTGCTTTGGGCGCATCTTCCTGCAGCTAGAACCTTTCTAGGTCCCCTCAAGCCTCTGATCATGGTGCCTTGGGTCAAAGCTTCCTCAAGCCTGGTCTGCTTCTTCTCCCACATCCCTCCTTTCTGAGATTTGGTCACGGCTTACAGGGGATCTCACAACTTGTTTCCTCTGGGCCCAACCTCTGGAGTGGCCAGGATTGATGGTTTTGTGGCTTGTTATAGGCAGGGAGATTGGCTGATGGCAGGATTGAGGAAGCCAACCTTTGATAGGAATTTTACTAATAAATTTAAAGTGAAAATGTCATTCACAATTCTGCTGGCACGAGCATGTTAGAATTTCAGAACTGTGGTGCTCACAGGGCTTCCTGGAGAAAACATGCCATACAGTAGTCCCTCTCCTGCTGCCTAGAAACCAGACCGGGCACTACCCTGTGACATCTCGGTGGTTTACAAAGTCCTCTGGATTTCTTTATATTATCAGGGATATTCATAGGCATATATTAAAAACAAACCTATTTTGATAGTTATGTTATGAAAATGTTATTAGAACCCTAAGTTATTTCCCCCCTTAAAAATATATAAATAAATATATAAAAATAAAAAATAAAAATAGAATGATGAAAAAATAATACAAAAAATTAAAAAAAACAGAAACAATTTTTAATTTTTTAAATAAAAGAAAAAAATAAAAAAGTGAAGTGTCATTTGCTTCAGCCAAGTTTTAATACCCCATGGAGTTGTTCTGTATGCCAGTTCTGAGCTTCCTGTTAGTACTTAGGTGCTGTAGGCACTGACTTTTGCTTTTAGCACCCTGCTTGAGGCTCCAAGCGATCCACCGGTCCACTGCTTGTGTCTTCTCCACAGGCCTTGGCTGCAAGCAAGGCTCTTTGTCTGTCTGCCAGCTGTCAATTTTAATCACTCAAGTGTCTGTTTCTGACAGGGCTTTAGGCAGGGTTGGTGCTGTTTCGCTTTCAGGGAATATGATGGGTGTTTTTTCCTGTCCCAGAGCTACTCCTCCATGAGTGGTCCAAATATTACTCTGGCCCTTGGCTGGACAGAGCTCCTTGTATGGAGTCCAATGGGGTTGGCTGGCAATCTGGAGTTCTTATCAGTCTCATTCCCAGAATAGCAGGGAGGATGACCCCTCTTCCAATCCAGTCACTGAGGGCTCCTTGAGACTGTTCCGACAGGTGAGCTTGGTCTCTGCCTTTGTTCCCTCTGTAAAGCTCAAAATGCAGGGTGTGGAAGGCTGTATCACCTGCCCTGACGCTACTGGGAGGGGCTAGCTTCTCTGGGGAGAAATGGCTGCTTAGGTTTGGAAGCCTAAGAATGTCCCAATGCAGGACTCCTGGCCACGTCTCCCTGCCCTGCTTTCCTCTCCAGCCTCTCCTCAGGCACCTCAAGCCCAAGACTCCCTCCCTGCAAAGCCTCGGGTGAGTGATTGCAATTGGAAAGTCCTGTGTTCTAGGTTTAGAGTATAAAAACAAAGACAAAACAAAACAAAATGGAAACAATAATGAAACTGCGGCTTTCTCTCCCACCAGTGCCTCGCTGCTTTCCCCTCATGGTGCTGGTTTTTGTGGGGTAGCCTTTCTCGGCTGTGGTCTCAGGTCCAGACTCCTCAGCAGCCAGCAGCCCTGCGGCTTTTCCTTTTCACAGTTGGATGTTATGCCTGTCGCCATGGGACATGGCTCTAGTGCTCAGCCTGGGCCGGGCTTCTATTTCTCTGAGGAAACTGATACTCGCGTAAAGCAGCTTCTTCTGCTCCCTCTTGGCCTGCTGGCCTGCTGCCCTTCTAGAGGCACTCTTCCTACTGGTCTCCAAGCATTTTCTGTCTTCCTTGCTATAAATTGCCTCCTCAGCTTGGCCTAATTTGTTAATTCCAGGTGGATTACGGAGGGCCCCAAAGCTTTGTATTTCCAGTCTGGCCCTGGGACGAAGTGCACAACACGTCTGCCTATTTGGCTGCCATTTTTTCTTCCATCTCGAAGGAAACATTTTATTTATTTATTTATTTATATTTATTTCTTTTTCTTTTTTTCTTTATTGATTAAGGTATTAGGAGGGCCCCAATTTGTATTTCCAGTCTGGCCCTGGGACGAAGTGCACAACACGTCTGCCTATTTGGCTGCCATTTTTTCTTCCATCTCGAAGAAGACATTTTATTTATTTATTTATTTATATTTATTTCTTTTTCTTTTTTTCTTTATTGATTAAGGTATTACATATGTGTCCTTATTGCCCCATTGCCCCCCCCCCCATTGTTGATTTGTTGATGATAGCCATTCTGACAGGTGTGAGATGGTACCTCATTGTTGTTTTGATTTGCATCTCTCGGATGATTAGTGACTTTGAGCATGTTTTCATATGTCTCTTGGCTTTCTGAATGTCCTCTTTTGAAAGGTGTCTATTTAGATCCTTTGCCCATTTTTTGATTGGATTGTTTATCTTCTTTTTGTTAAGTTGTATGAGTTCCCTATAAATTTTGGAGATTAGGCCCTTATCAGATATGACGTTGGCAAATATGTTTTCCCACGCAGTGGGTTTTCTTGTTGTTTTGTTGATGGTTTCTTTTGCTGTGCAGAAGCTTTTTATTTTGATGTAGTCCCATTTGTTCATTTTCTCTTTAGTTTCAACTGCCCTAGGAGCTGTATCAGTGAAGAAATTGCTTTGGCATATGTCTGAGATTTTGTTGCCTTTGGATTCTTCTAGAATTTTTATGGTTTCCTGTCGTACATTTAAGTCCTTTATCCATTTTGAGTTTATTTTTGTGTATGGTGTAAGTTGGTGGTCTAGTTTCATTTTCTTGCATATATCTGTCCAATTTTCCCAACACCATTTATTGAAGAGACTATCTTGGCTCCATTGTATGTTCTTGCCTCCTTTGTCAAATATTAATTGAGCATATTGGTTCGGGCTGATTTCTGGGGTCTCTATTCTATTCCATTGATCTATATGTCTGTTCTTGTGCCAGTACCAGGCAGTTTTGAGAACAGTGGCTTTGTAATACAGCTTGATATCTGGTATTGAGATCCCACCTACTTTGTTCTTTCTCAGGATTGCTGCAGCTATTCGGGGTCTTTTTTTATTCCAGATGAATTTTTGGAGAGTTCGTTCTAGATCTGTGAAGTATGCCGTTGGTATTTTAATGGGAAGTGCGTTGAATTTATAGATTGCTTTGGGTAGTATGGACATTTTAATGATGTTGATTCTACCAATCCATGAACACGGTATGTTCTTCCATCTGTTTATGTCTTCCTCTATCTCTTTTTTCAACGTCCTGTAGTTTTCTGAGTAGAGGTCTTTTACCTCTTTAGTTAAGTTTATTCCTAGGTAGCTTAATTTTTTTGGTGCGATGGTAAATGGGATTGTTTTTATAATCTCTCTTTCTGAAAGTTCACTATTGGTGTATAGAAATGCCTCAGATTTCTTGGCATTAATTTTGTATCCTGCTACTTTGCCAAATTCATGTATTAAGTCTAGTAGTTTTTTGATGGAGTCTCTAGGGTTTTGTATGTATAATATCATGTCGTCTGCAAATAAGGACAGTTTTACTTCCTCTTTTCCAATTTGGATGCCTTTTATTTCTTCTTCTTGTCTAATTGCAATGGCTAATACTTCCAGTACTATGTTGAACAGGAGTGGTGAGAGTGGGCATCCCTGTCTTGTTCCTGTTTTTAGGGGAAATGGTGTTAGTTTTTGTCCATTGAGTATGATGTTGGCTGTGGGTTTGTCATATATGGCTTTTATTATGTTGAGGTATGATCCTTCTATTCCCACCTTGCTGAGAGTTTTTATCAAAAATGGGTGTTGGATTTTGTCAAATGCTTTTTCTGCATCAATTGATATGACTATGTGGTTTTTTTCCTTCAATTTGTTTATGTGATGTATCACGTTTATTGATTTGCGTATATTGTACCATCCTTGCATCCCTGGGATAAATCCTACTTGGTCATGGTGTATGATCTTTCTGATGTACTGCTGGATCCGATTTGCTAGGATTTTGTTGAGGATTTTGGCATCTATGTTCATGAAGAATATTGGCCTGTAATTATCTTTCATTGTGTTGTATTTATCTGGTTTTGGTAATAGGGTAATGCTGGCTTCATAGAATGAGCTTAAAAGTGTTTCTTCCTCTTAAATTTTTTGGAATAGTCTGACACCATCCTTGCATCCCCAGGATAAATCTTACTTGTACATGGTGTATGATCTTTCTGATGTAATGCTGGATCCGATTTGCTAGAATTTTGTTGAGGATTTTGGCATCTATGTTCATGAAGAATATTGGCCTGTAATTATCTTTCATTGTGTTGTATTTATCTGGTTTTGGTAATAGGGTAATGCTGGCTTCATAGAATGAGCTTAAAAGTGTTTCTTCCTCTTAAATTTTTTGGAATAGTCTGAGGAGAATTGGTTTTAATTCTTCCTTGAATGTTTGGTAAAACTCCCCTGTGAAGCCGTCTGGTCCCTAGCTTTAGTTTGCTGGAAGGTTTTTGATGACTGCTTCAATATCTTCCATAGTTATCAGTCTATTGAGATTTTTAGATTCTTCCTGATTGAGTTTTGGAAGGTTGTATTTTTCTAGGAATATGTCCATTTCCTCCAGGTTGTCTAGTTTGTTGGAATAGAGTTGTTCATAGTATTTTTTAACAATCCTTTGTATTTCTGTGGGGTCTGTTGTTATTTCACCTCTTTCATTTCTGATTTTGTTTATTTGGTTCCTCTCTCTTTGCTTCTTGGTGAGCCTGGCTAGAGGTTCATCAATCTTGTTTATCCTTTTAAAGAAATAGCTCTTGGTTTCATTGATCTTTTATATTGGTTTTTTGGTCTCTGTGTCATTTATTTCTGCTCTGATCTTTATTATCTCCTTCCTTCTGCTCACTCTGGACTTTTCTTGTTTCTCTTTCTAATTCTTTAAGTTGTAAAGTTAGATGATTTACTACCATTTTTTCTTGTTTTCTGAGGTAGGCCAGTAGAGCTGTAAACTTCCCTCCTAGGACTGCTTTCATTGTGTCCCATAGATTTTGGATTGTTTTGTTTTCATTGTCATTTGTTTCCAGGATGTTTTCAATTTCTTCTTTGATCTCCTTGGTAACCCAATGATTGTTTAACAGCATGCTGTTCAGCTTCCAAGTGTTTGAATTTTTTAATTGTTTTTATTGTAGTTTATTTCTAATATTATGCCATTGTGGTCTGAGAAGATGCTTGATATGATTTCAATCTTTTTGAATTTGGAGAGTCTTTGCCTGTGACCCAATATGTGGTCTATCTTTGAAAATGTCCCATGTGCACT
>NW_005370366.1:3403270-3426168 GCF_000412655.1 Myotis brandtii
ACCTAGACCCAGCTTATTCTCTTTGTCTGTCATTTCTTCATCCTTCACTGCCCTCACTCAGGCTTTCAAACCCTTGGCTGAGCTGGCTTGGCACAGTGCATATATGTTTATCAGGGTTATATCCTCTTGTTGTATTGATCCCTTTAGTATTATGAAGTGGCCTTTCTTATCTCTTGTTATGGCCTTCACTTTGAGGTCTATTTTGTCAGATTAAGTATTGCTACCCCAGTTTTTTTCATTTCCATTTGCCTGAAAGATATTTTTCCATCCCTTCACTTTCAGTCTATGTGAGTCCCTTGTTCTGAGGTGGGTCTCTTATAGACAGCAAATGTATGGGTCATGTTTTTTATCCATTCAGCCACTTGATGTCTTTTGATTGGAGCAGTTAGTCCATTTATGTTTAAAGTTATTATTGATAGATACTTCTTTGTAGCCATTTTTATTTTTTCTGCCTGTGTTTCTTTTTCCCTTTTTATTTCTTCTTTTTACACCAGTCCCTTTAGCATTTCTTGCATTGCTGGCTTGGTAGCGATAAACTCCCTTAGCCCCTTTTTTGTCTATGAAGCTCCTTATTTCCCCTTCAATTTTGAATGGGAGCCTTGCTAGATAGAGTATTCTTTGATTCAGTCCCTTGCTTTGCATCACTTTGTAAATTTCCTTCCATTCTTTTCTGGTCTGATGTGTTTCTGTTGAGAAATCATTTGATAATCTAATGGGAGATCCCTTGTACATAACGTTCTGTCTCTCTCTTGCAGCCTTTAAGATTCTCCCTTTGACCTGAACATTTGCTATCGTGATTATGATGTGTCTTCATGTGGGTCTTTTTGGGTTCATCTTGTTTGGGACTCTCTATGCTTGTGTGACTTTTTTCTTCCCCACATCAGGGAACTTTTCTGATATTATTTCCTCAAATAGATTTTCTAACCCTTATTTCTCTTCCTGTTGTTCTGGCACCCCTATTATTCATATGTTGCTTCGTTTCATGTTGTCCCAAAGCTCCCTTAGGCTCTCCTCCCATCTTTTAATATTTTTCTCCAATTGCAGTTCAGTTGTGTTTTGAATCTCTGTTTTCTAGTTTTGTCCTCTGCTTCTCCTAGTCTACTGTTGTAACTTTCCATGGTGTTTTTTTTATTGCACCTTTATCACTCTTTATTTTTTCTTGATTCTTACATAAGTTGTTGATTTTTTCATCCATCCAGTTTATGAACTGTATGACCTTTATTCTGAATTCTTTTTCTTTTTTAATAAATCTTTATTGTTCAGATTATTACAGATGTTCCTCTTTTTTCCCCCCATAGCTCCCCTCCACCTGGTTCCCACTCCAACCCATGCCTTTACCCCCACCACTGTCCTCATCCATAGGTGTAAGTTTTTTGTCCAATCTCTTCCTGCACCCTTCACACCGCCTTCCCCCTGAGAATTGTCAGTCCACTCCCTTTTTATGCCCCTGCTTCTATTATATTCATCAGTTTATTCTGTTCATCAGATTTTTTTATTGACTTAATTTTTAGATTCACTTGTTGATAGATATGTATTTGTTGTTCCTTTGTTGTTCATAATTTTTATCTTTGCCTTTTTCTTCCTCCTCTTCTGAAAGAATATCCTTCAGCATTTCATATAATCCTGGTTTGGTGATGATGAACTCCTTTAGCTTTTTCTTGTCTGTGAAGCTCTTTATCTGACCTTTAATTCTACATGATAGCTTTGCTGGGTAGAGTAATCTTGGTTGTCGGTTCTTGGTATTCATCACTTTGAATATTTCTTGCCACTCCCTTCTGGCCTGCATGGTTTCTGTTGAGAAATCAGCTGACAGTCATATGGGTACTCCCTTGTAGGTAACTAACTGTTTTTCTCTTGCTGCTTTTAAGATTCTCTCTTTGTCTTTTGCTCTTATTATGATGTGTCTTGGCGTGGTCCTCTTTGGATTCCTCTTATTTGGGGTTCTCTTCGCTTCCTGGACTTGTAAGTCTATTCCTTTCATCAGGTAGGGGAAGTTTTCTGTCTTTATTTCTTCTAATAGGCTTTCAATATCTTGCTCTCTTTTTTCTTCTGGCACCCCCATAATTCGGATGTTGGTACATTTGAAGTTGTCCCAGAGGCTCCTTGCACTATCTTCACATTTTTGTATTCTTTTTTCTTTTTGCTTTTCCGGATGGGTGTTTTTTGCTTCTTCGTATTTCAAATCTTTGACTTGATTCTTGGGATCCTCTAGTCTTCTGTTGGATCTCTGTATATTATTCTTTATTTGTCAGTGTATGCTTAATTTCTGACTGGTCCTTCTCCATTTTGTTGGCATTCTCATTAAGATCCTTGAAGGTCTCACTAAGTTCCTCGGAGGTTTGTAGAAGATTCTTGAGTAACCTTATAACTGTGGTTTTGAACTCCAAATCCAGTAATCTGCTTTCCTCCATTTCTTCCATTTGTGACATGTTTCTTCGTCTCCGTATCTTGGCTGCTTCCCTGTGTTGACAGAGTGGCTTTGTGTGGTAGGTGTCCCACTGGGCCCAGTGGCTCAGCCTCCCCAATCACCTGAGGTGGACACTCTTGGTGCACCCCTCCATGGGCTGGGTGCACAGTCCTGTTGTAGCTAAGCCTTGAATGCTGTTGGTATTCCTGGGAGAAAATGACCTCCAGGCCAATTGACTGCAACGACCCGCTGTGTCTATAGTGGAAGAACTGCTATGCTGGAGACACCCTTATGGGGCAGGATTTGCTTGAGTGGGGCTTTGGTGCTCACTGAGTCTGCCTTTTGAGTGTGTCACTTATCGATGTGAGGAGTTGAAATCTGGTATCTTACCACTGGGTATACTGGCTTCTGGATCTCCAAGGAGGTGCAAATTCAACCACTGTGTGAGTCTGCCCAGCAGGAGCTCCTGCGAGATCTGCATATTTCTCCTCTTTGTTTGGGGTTTGGAAATTTTGGAGCTCTCTGACCCAGCTGCAATTTGTTAGGTTAGGCTGCAAAAGGGCAGGTGATTCATTTGTGCTGCTGCACACAGCTTGGGTGGGGCAGGGTCTCAGAGAATCACCGGGGCGGAGCAAACAGTGATGGCTGTCGTCAGCCGTCTCCGCAACTCCACTCGTCTCTCCGTGTCTCAGTGTCTCCGCGTCTCCGAGTCCCATGCCCCCACAGTAACAATGATCCCTGCGAGCAGTTCTGCAAGAAAGCCACCCTTGCTTTCCGACCCGATGCCAGGCAGTCTAGTTTCTCCCCGTAGGAGTCTGGGTCCCTAGAGACTCGCCGGAAACAAGGTCAGTGCAGTCAGGAGCTTGTATCTACCTTCCAATTGAAAAAAACTGCGCACCCAGGAGCAGCCCGGTTTGTGCACCTCTGTACCTCCACTCTTGGCGCCTCCGCACCTCCTACCCAGCCTCAATGTGCTTTTTTCTTTCCTTCTAGTTGTAGAACTTCCACTCAGCCAGCTTTCTTGTGCTTCTGGATGATCGCCGTTTTGTCTTTTCGTTGTAGTTTTAATGTGGTTGTGGGGAGTGGCACGTACAGGTATATACCCTATGCCGCCATCTTGGTTGCCTCTCTGAATTCTTTTTCTGACATATTGCATGCCTCTGTTTCACTTAGCTTCTTTTCTGGTGATTCCTCCTTTTCTTTCCTTTGGGGGTTTCTTTTTCTCCCCATTTTTGTTCTCACTGAAGGATCTAGGTGTCGAGTCATGCAGGGACTGCTCCTTGGGTGGCAGTGGCTCCTTGGGCAGTGGTTGCTCCTCGTGTGGTCGCGGCAGCAGCTGCTCCTTAGTTGGCAGCGGCTCCTCTTGTGTGTGCTGTTCACAGCAGTGGTGGCTCCTCTGGTTGGTGGGGGGAGGCTGCTCAAGAGGCTGCTGCTCCTCAGACCGGGGTGGGCTGCACACGGCTGCTGCTCCTCAGACCGGGGTGGGCTGCACACGGCTGCTGCTCCTTGGATGGAGATGGGCTGCTTGTGCAGCCACAGCTCCTTGGACGTTTGCGGGATGCTCATGGGGCTGCTGCTCCTTGGATTGGGGCGGGCTGTGTGCGGCTGCTGCTCCATGGATGGGGGTGGGCTGCTCGTGGGGACTTCCCCTCCTTGGACGAGGGCGGGCTGTTCACAAGGCTGCTGCTCTTTGGACAGGGGCAGGTTGCTCGCAGGACTGCTGTTCCTTGGACGAGGGTGGGCTGCTCGTGAGGCTGCTGCTCCTCAGACATGGGCAAGCTGTGTGCGGCTGCTGCTCCTTGGACTGGTGCAGGCCCCTCGCACGGCTGCTGCTTTTGGATGGGTGCGGGTCGCTCGCATGGCTGCTGCTCCTCGGATGGGTGCGGGGTGCTCATGGGGCTGCTGCTCCTCAGACAGGGGCAGGCTGCGTGTGGCTGCTGCTCCATGAACGGGGGTTGGCTGCTCTCGGGGACTATCCCTCCTCAGACGGGGGTGGGCTCCTCATGTGGCTGCTGCTCCTCTGATGGGTACAGGTTGTGTGTGGCTGCTGCTCCTCGGACAGGGGTGGCTGTGTGGGGCTGCCGCTCCTCGGTCGTGGGCCAGATGCTTGTGTGGCTGCTGCTCCTTGGGCAGGGGAGGGCTGCTCCTTGGACCGGGATGGGGTGCTTGTGCAGGTGCTGCTTCTCGGATGGAGGTGGGCTGCACACATGGCTGCTGCTCCTCGGACAGGGTGGGGGGCGGGCCGCTCGCACAGCTGCTGCTCCTTGGACAGGGGCAGGCTGTGTGAGGCTGCTGCTCCTTGGCCTGGGGTGGGCTGCTTGTGGGGCTGCTGTTCCTTGGACAGGAGCAGGCTGCTCACGTGTCTGCTGCTTGCGTGGCCGCAGTGCCCTGGGCTAAAGCGTTTGGCCAGTCAGAGGGGAGCGTGCTTTGGAACTCACAGGAGCCTGCACCTGGGGTGGCTGGCATCTTGGTGACTGTGGGACTGCAGCTGAGGTAGCAAGTCCCTGGCGCGGGTGGCTATAGAGTCCCGTGTGTTATCTGAGGGCACCCTGGGTGGAGGTGAGGCTGGGATCCCAGTCACAGCAGCTCTCCCCTTCAAAAAGGTGAGGCCTCTGAGGAAGAGCCAGCTGCTCTGGGACTGTTTGCAATGGTAGCAGAGGCTGCCTAGTTAGGCGAGCCCAGTTAGACTCCCCCAAAGGTCCTGCGGTATCCAACTGTGCCTCAGTCACACACACACACACACACACACACACACACACACACACACACACAACACCCCACAGGACCACACACTCTTTTTTTGCTGCCTCACTCACACATGCTCTCTCCCTCACTGCCACCTTCTTCATGCCTCTGTAGTTGGATCTGGAGTGTTATTGACCCATTCATGGACAGAGTCTCCTCTCCAGGTGTCTGGTTATGTGGCTCGCTCTCTAGCACATTGGCCAAACAGGATAAAATTCACCTCGACAAGACACAACACAAAGGGAACAAACACGAATGTACTCATGACACCCATAACCCCAATATAAGTGACCACCAGAGAAAAAAGAATTAGGGGAGAGAAAAGAGAGCACAAATGATATCAAAGAGAGAAAAAATGGTATGAGAGAAAAGGAAAAGTAGAAAAAGAAAGAAAAAGGGAGAAAAATATATATGGGGAGAAAACACCAGAGAACAAACAGGTAAACCAAATCATACAAACACCAAATTCCCACTAAAGAGGGTGGGGGCAGAATCTTATATTCAGAAAGTAAGGTTAAGAATTGGATGAATATGGGAAGGACCTCAGTTCAATATAGAGGAAGTAGAAAGAATATTAGTGGATAAGAAGAAAGAGAAAGAGAAGAAAATAATAATAATAATAATAATAATAATAATAATAATAAATTTTAAAAATTGATTGATGGATATGGGGAGGACCTCTGTTTAGTATAGAGGAAGTAGAAAGAGGATGAGTGGATAAGAAGAAAGAGAAAGAAAAAAATAATAAATTAAAAATGGATTGAAAAAATAGGATAAAAAAGAAAATAAAATAGAATGATGGAAAAATAATGTGAAGAGAAATAGAAAATAAAGAAACAAAAAAAGGAAAATAAAGAAAAAAGATAACAAAATAATAAAATAAAATAAAAATGAAAAAGTGAAGTGTCATTCCTTTGGTTGGTTTAAGATCCCACTCTTCTGTACTGTCTGTGGCTTCTCAGTTTCCTGTTCCTGGGACTGAAGGCCTCCCTTTAGACCAGAGTCTGTGGACTCTCAGGGACTATATATACATATATTATATATATATATATATTTATCCTTTGTACCACTCAGGGCAGAGTTTGGGTGTGGCTGTATTGGTTGCCTGGAGACTGCAGGAAGGGGCTATCTTTTCAGGAGAAAATGGCTACTTAGGTCCCACGTGTCAGGTATGACTCAGTGCCAGACTCGCAGCCACCTCTCCTGGGCCCTCTCCTCACCCCAGCCACTCCCCAGACTCCACAAGTCTGCTCCTTCTCCTGCAACTCAGCCACGGGTGAGTGTCTGTATCTGAAAGGTCCTATGAACTAGGTTTAGCTTAGAAAAGCAAAGACCACAAAGGGGAAAGAGCTGCGCCTCTGCGAGCCCCTCTCCTCCCGGCACCTCGCGGTCTGCGCAGCCGTCCTGAATGCCCGCTCTGGGCTCAGTCTGTCGTGACTGTGGACCCAGATTTAGAATTCCCTGTTACCAGCAGTCCTGCAGACCTCCTTTCCACAGTCAGACACTGTGCCTGACCCAAGGGACGCGGCCTCGGTGCTGTGCGGTTTCCCTCTAACCCTCTGGGCTCGGAGGTCTCGCAGTTCTCCCCAGCCCAGATCCCTGATTTTACTGTTCTCCAGGTGTCCTCTGCCCTTCCCCGCTGCAAATTTGTCTCACCAGCTGTGTCTACTTTGCCAATTCGGGGTGGATGTTATTCGATTTAGTTGCTCGTTCTATCTGCTCCAGGACAAGGCTTGGGACACGTTTGTCTATTCCACCGCTATTTTGTCTCTCTCAAAGGAGACATTTTAATGTAACAAATATATCTGACATTTCACCCTTATAGTACATCAAAAATTACCCCATGGGGTCCTTATCCATATGTTCATATTACTTGTATGTAAATATAACTATATTTACATTCCATCTTTTCATTGATGTATTACATTGATGTTTTTATATAGTTTCTTAGAGGAGTTTTAAATATATAAAATATTTCTGTAGTTTACCATGATACCCTTAAAAATGTTTTAAACCATAAGGTTATTGGGAAGGGGTGGCCATTCTGTTTTACCTATTGCTGTTGTTAATATTAACATATTTATTAATACCCGCTAATGAAACACATGTCTAGACTAGTCTGTGAAATGGATAAAAACGTACAAAAAAAGCAACCCCCCACCCCAAAGACTTTAGTGAATTTTTTCTTCAGGAATGTTAAAAACAACACCTCTTTGTCATTCATGCTTATTCAGTTGACTGATATTAACTGGATACCTGCAGTGGTCAAGGCATTGTGTGAGAAATAATCTAGAACAGTCAGTTCCTGCTCCCAACCTTGGGTGTCATGTGGGATGGGAAGGACACAAACTAAGTATCATGGGTCTGCAGGATAAAGGAACTGTTTTGGGCCACAGTGACTTGGGAAGATATTAATGGAGGGAGTGGATTTTAAATTGGGGTTGAGAAATGGATGGGGAAAGGCAGAAGACATTCTATATATCAGAGATTGACAAAAGCAAAGCCACTGCAAAAGGGACCCATCAAGCATGTTAGAGCAATGGGTGGTCCACATTCTTTGAATCACAGAGTTCACATGGGGAAATGGCCTTGGAACAGCCAACAGCATGGATTATGGAAGGCCCCAAAGCTTTATTTAAATGGAAAGCCATAGATAATTTTTAAATAGATGAGTGACTTCAAAACAGAGCTTTAAAATATTAATCTGAGTGGTTTTGTTCAAGATTTGAACCTGAGCCAGTGTGCAGGCAGAGAACACAGTTCAATGGCCAGGAGTGGGTGGCAGAAATAGGAAGTGAGGGTTACTAGGCAGAAGAACTGGGGAAAAAAGATGGGTACACTTTGCTTTTTTTTTTTTTTAAAGATTTTTATTGATTTCAGAGAGGAAGGGAGAGGGATAGAGAGAAACATCAATGATGAGAGAGAATCATTGATTGGCTGCCTCCTACACGCCCCCTACTGGGGACCGAGCCCACAACCCAGGCATGTGCCCTTGACCGGAATCGAACCCAGGACCCTTCAGTCTGCAGGCCAATGCTCTATCCACTGAGCCAAACCAGCCAGGGCAGGATGGGTACACTTTAGAACTAAAGGAGAGGAAGATATGAATGGTTATTCTGAGGATTTGAGTTTGGGAGGATGAGATGTCACACACTGAAAGAGGACTAGTAGGGGAAATAACCAGTTCTAGGCAGATCCTCAATACACCTTTGGACACGGTGAGTTTGGGATTCAGGTGTAATAATGAAGCTAAAGGGTAAGGTGGGGAGAGACTGGAGTTTGATCACAAAGAAATACAGACTTAGAAATGGATGAGATCTCAGAAGGAGAACTTTAAAGGGAAAATAATAAAGTGCGGAAATTTTGGGAATGACCACATTTCAAAAGAGAAAGATGAGAAAAATAGGGCACAACCAGAAGCCAGATGGTCAGCAAATATATTCCTGAGGGGCAGGAGTAGGGGCTGAAAAAAAGGGACAAGTCTAGGGTGTTAGATGCATGGGGGCAAATGAAGGTGTTGAATTAAAAACTTTTTACTTTTGATAAAGTAACATTGCCTCCTTTTGAGAATTTGCTGATGGAAGGGAGAAGAGATAAGAAGTCCATTTCCTTTTCAAGGCTAGCCTGGAAGTAAGCACTTCCTTTGTCAGAGGGCAATACGTTCTGATTCCTACTCCTTGGAGTCCATGGAGCAGCGGGCCAGATGGCACCCACTGGTTCTTCTCTATCCTGAGGAGGCAACATTGGTTGCCTCTTGTCACAATACAGTCTAGGAACAGATTCAATACATCTGCAGAACTAGAAGGTTTACCCCTGATAGAGGAAATTTAACAGGAATTGAGTTAAAAACAAAACAAAACTCTTTGTTAACACCTAAGCCAAAAGAGAAAGGGAGAAAATCCTGTTATATTTAGCCTTCTCAGAATGGTGGGTCTTACTGGCCAACGCACTAAATCTGTTTGCCTGTGGAGGTTAGCAGAATTCCCTTTCCTCCTCATTCTTTCCAAACATCAGCCAATGTTGGACAACCTAATCCAAAATGCCCCAAAGTCCTAAGCCTAGTGACTCATTTAAAGAATTTCAGAGTTGAAAGGGACCTTAGAGTTCACTGTTAGATTATAAACAGGGATTGGCAGTCAAGACCTCCCCTGGCCTTTTTTGGGTTAAAGCTTTTTCTGGCTCACATGTTACCTATGGCTCCTTTCCAGAGATGATGACAGAATTGAGTAGCTGCGTTAGACACCATATGGCTTGCAAAATCTAAATTATTGTCCAGTTCTTTACAGAAAGCTTGCGAAAACTTGGGTTTTAGGGCTGGCCACCTATGGACCTTTTTCAACCTGGGCAAAGTCTGATGCTTTTAAAAAGCATCAGGAATACTTTTTGGAAGTCCGAGTTTTCCATCCAGTGGCTTTGGCTGGATTCCAGATAGTGTCTATTCATTTGGCTGTTGAGCTGGACTGGGCACATGGCATAAAAAAATTCTCAGACCTGACTTGTTTCTGCTCAATCCCTGGCCCTTTGAACCAGCACAATAAGAGTGCTGCCGTAAGCAGGGCAAGTAGGGCACACCGGAGAGCAATGTGAAAGCCAGATTAGGGGCGGCAATTAGAGGCCGGCGAGTGTGCTCAATGCCCTTTCGTGGTTACATGGTCTGAGCTCAGAGTACCGTGTATTAGAAAACACATTGCCCAGCTCTTGGAGGCACAGAATTGATGACAGTGCATTTTAACGTGTTTTGTTCAAGCAAATGAAGCACAGTCATTTTGGAAAACAGGGAGGCTAAGCTGGAAAATAGCTGAAAATAAACTTTGTTTACTTTAGTTGGATGTGACACAATGCTCTTCTGAGAGTTTGTGAGCATCAGAGTCTTTTGTTTTGGGACTGATGCAAAAATGAAAGTTATCTAACATTTGGTTAGTAAGTCCACCAAACTATCCTGCATTTACTCGAGTAAAGTGAGGTGAGAAGTCCTTCCAAGTGGTGAGACACGCGTCGCTGGGCTGTGGACGGTACTAAATCAATACAATCTTTTTGGGAAGCAACTTGGCAATATGCATTGAAAAGTCTGAATGGAGTTTATCCTTTTACCCAACAATTCCACTTTTAGAAATTTGTCCTAAAGCAATCAGGAATGTGGAAAAGATTTATGTACAATGAGCATTATTTAAAATAGCCCCAAACTGGAAATATATGTCCAGCAATTGAATTCTGCTTAAAGAAATTATTGTATATTAATATGGAGGACCATTATGGAGCTTTAAAATTACGATTTTAAAGAAAATCATAATAATATGCAGAAATTTTTATAATATATTAAATATAAAGTATCATAATAAATACACAGTCTGATCCTAGTTTTGTATATGCATACACTTAGAAAATACCTCAAAGAAAAAAACCTCAAAATGTTAGCAAGGAGTATCTGTAGGTGGTGAGATTTTTTTTTTTTAATTGGGTGGTGAGATTTTAAATGTCTTATGTTTTCTTCATGCTTTTGTGTTTGTACTTTCATTATAATGTGTCTTGGTGTAGATTTTTTAAACTTGAAATTTATTGGGCTTTTGAGTTTATGCATAGGCTCTTCCTTAATCCTGGCAAATGCTCAGCTGTAATATATTCAAATATTTGTCGCTGTTTCCTTTCTTTTAGTATATTGATTTGAGGTCCATGAGACCCTCTCTCTGTGTTCTTCATGGCTCAGAACCTCTTTTTCATCCTGCCATTTCTTTGACTCTTCATTCAACATACTAGATAATTTCCTCAGCTATATCTATATTGTTCAGATAATCAATTCTTTAGCTGTGTGTTAAGTCTATCCATTGAGTTTTAAATTGCAATGATTATTTTTTTAAATTTCTAGAACTTTCCTTTGGTCATTACAATTTCTTGTTCTATTTTATCCCCCAGGGTAAAAATAGATTTATTTATTTAAAACTGCTCTCTTTTTTTCTGTGAAACTACAAGTTTACAAAGGAGGAGAGAATTGCCCCTAGCCCGTGCCTCCAGCCCCCCACCCATCACAATCCCAACAACCTTCCTCATTTCCCCACCCTCTTGATTTTGAATTGAGAAAAAAGATACCTCATTTCTGGGGAAATTGAAGAAAATACATACACAAGCACCCCAGCCTTTACTGAATATATTTTGCAATAAGCCCCTTCCCATTCTTTCCCCTCCAACGTGTAAATAGTAGTTTTAAAAAAAGATTTAAGGACATTTACAGGGGAAGGTGGCATTTCCTCAAAATTACTGAGTCTATCTGTCCCTGCCCATGGGTTGTGGGAAGATGGAGAATAGGCCAGGCAAGCAAGCCCCCGACTGCCTCCACACCAAATGCAGCAGGAAGCTGCCTGAACAAGCAAAGAACACCTGGGATTTTGCAAGCAAAGAAGAATACCTAAGAGATTTTATGGGTGCAGGCTTGGTGTCCTGCTAAAAGTACCTCCTGATGGATAGGATTAGAGCCAGGTGGGCCTCTTCACCCATTCTATTTGTTCCCCTTTCTCTTATGACCCTTTGGCTATCACCCCATAATATGGGGAAGTGAGAAATTAAAAAAGAAAAAACTCAACAAATGTATTAAAATATCTACTTCCCCAAACTAGATTAAAAATTAAGAACCAACCACTACCACCACCACCACCACAACAAAAACAAAAACAAAAAATATGGATGAATTCCAGGGTTTCTTTTTCTTAAAAAGAAAAAAAAAGAAAAAGAAAAAGAAAAAAAGAAGCCCAGTCAACAATTCCCTAAAGTAGCAGAAACTCCCTTTGAGGTAGATATCTGAGTCAGACATTCTCATCCACCCATTGTCATCTGCAGTCCACCTAGGGCTTCTAAGGGGTGGGGGAGGGAGAGTGGGGAGGGAGAGAGAGAAAGAGAGAGAGAGAGAGAGAGAACAGAATAGTTTACAAGTATGTATGAGAGAGAAAGGGTCTGAAAAATAGGATTTTGGGTGTGTGTGTTTTTGTGTAAGAAAGGGGAGGAGAGATAAAAAGACTGAAAAAAAAGGAAAAAGGGAGAGACAGATCCCACTTTCCCCTGAGGGGACTCCATCCTCCCTGCCATGTCATCAGCAGGCCCAGTACTGAGTCTGGTGGGGATGGGACGATTCAATTTGCCCTTCTGTCTGTGCTTCTCCCGTGTCTGGAGTTCGTCCTCTGGATGCCTGAATCCTCTTCAAGAGTCACCTTGTGCCCTGAGGGGCGAGATCAGTTGGAAGTGTCAGCATGAATGCTGTCTGGTCCCTCTGTTGGGTCACAGCCTCCTTATTTCCGGAAGGCTGGACATCTGGCCTCCCCCAAAGCTATTCCCATAGCCCTGGGCCCATCCTGTGTCAGGTGGACCTCGGTGGCTTGCTTGCTGACTCGTGACCTGTTGGCTTGGCCTCCACACAGCAGGGGCTCCGCCTAAGCCGTGTCCAGGTGGCACTGTGGTTCCCCGATGCTGTTCACCATGCGCTCTCGGTGTCCCTGGGTGCTGGTGCCTAGCGAACTCATCCCACTCATTCACCCCCAGTTCCGGTGCGGGACATGGTGCACCTGGGCAAGTTTCCTTCAGCAGTCCAAGTGTTCGATGGTGTTGTTTGGAGGACATGCTGCTCCCTCCTCGGGCCCAGCCCTGCTCGCAGACAGAAGCCTGTGCCGATGCCCACCAGCTGAGAATCTGCAGCCCCTCCTCCTGTGGGTTTCCACTGCTCTATCTCACACAGGACATGTTTCTTGGACCTCCTCCAGGCTCTGGTTGGTGATGGTCATTATATTCTGCATAATGTCCCTGATATCTTGCTTCCCTTGGCCTCCTGGGATCCCCACCCCCAACCCCACCAGAGTCTCCACCATGAGAGGCTTGCCAGGCTCCCAGGCTCTCCACCCACTAATCCCAGGCCCTAGCAGCCACGTCTATAGTAAGGAGTGGGGCCCCTGCCTGTCCTGAACCCTCCTCCCATACTCACAGAAGCCACTGCTTCCTCTACTCCAATCCTTGCCCATGACCTGGGGGGTGGGGGTGGGGGGGCGGTTCACCTGGCCCTGAAGGGAGGTCGGGAGTATTGGCTGTCTCAACCCCCACCCCCAGGAGATGCCGGGCCCCTGATGGAGAAAATGGAGCTGGAGAATCTCTTGTTCTCTGTATTTTCAGTCTTTTCTTTTAGTTCTTTAAACATAGTAAACATAGTTATTTTACATTCTGTCTGATAATTCTAAAATTGGAAAGCTTGGTAGGTCTATTTATGCTGTTTGTTGTTTCTTTTCTCACTTATCTAGCCTCATTTCTTTTATGCATATGATAATTTTTATCTGTGATCTGTGTAAGTGTAAATAAAAAAATGATTTTTTCTTACTCCTGGAAGAAAAAAGACTATTACTTCTCCCATAGCTACTCACTAGAAAATCAGTGAGTTTCTTTGAGATGAAGGATGACAATGGTTTCCTCTAGAGATAATTTACAGATGCTTTTCCAAGTTTGGAGACACTTTAACCCAATTCTCAATATGAAGAGATTTTGCTGAACTGGTAGTGTGAATTCAGGCTACAAATCCGCATGAAAACTAACTGTTAGGTCATGGTTATTGGGGCTCCTGTCCACTTAGCACCAAGGATTAAAACAGAAGTTTTTTGTAGTCTTTGTAGGGGGAAGGAATTTATTTTATTTTTCCTCCTAATGTTAAATCTGAGTTGTAATTCTTTGGGGTGCCAGCTTTGGGGTGCCTATTAGACTACTTGAATGGACCCTAGACTTTACCCTTAACCCCAGTGCCCTTCATAATGCCATGGAAACTGAGGTTCAAGTTAATCCTTAAGTCCCTTTTTTTATGTCCATTTTGCACAGTGACTCTGACAGGATATAATAATGGCTCTATCTGTAAGTATGTCTAGAATCTGACCACATCCCATCACTTCAATGATCACTTCTGGTCTGAGCCACCATTATCTCTAGCCTGGATGACTGTAATAGCCACCTAACTGCCACCTTCTTGCTGCCCCCTTATACTCTAATAGTCTTCTCTCAGCAGCAAGAAAGGCCCATAGGTCATATCATTCCTCTGCCCCAAACCCTGAAATAGCTCCTCATTTCATTTAGAGCAAAACAAACTTATTACAGTGTCCTATTTGACCCCTTATCTCTCCAACCTTATTACTTGCTACCACCCCCTGGCTCATGCTGCTTAAGCCACATGACCTCCTTAGTGTTGACTTAGCCATGAAGGCTCTTCACTTAGATATCTGTCACCTCTTTTAATGCTTTGCTCAAATGTAACTTTTTCTACTGTGTTGAATCTATTAGATATTACAAACTTTTCCCTTCCTAGCCTGTACCTTTTCCTTTTCTTTGCAACCACTTATCAGATTCTAAGTATTTTAATGTCCTCATTTTTATGTTTTTTAAAAATTATTCATCTCGCCACACTAGATTTAAGGGTAAAGGTCTTTGTTTCATTCTCTTCTGAGAAATACAAACAACAAACCCTCATTCACATGCTGTGTGGCCAGAATTTATACAATTCTGAGAAAAGATAAGTCAAAATATAGAACCAAAGGGAACAAAGATGGCAGCATAGGTAAATGCAGATACTTGATCCTCCCACAACCACATTAAAATTACAACTAAACAACAGAACAACCATCATTCAGAACCACCTGAAATCTGGCTGAATGTAAGTCCTATAATTAGAGAATTCAAGAAGAAAGCACATTGAGATTGGTAGGAGGGGCAGAGGTGTGGAACAGGTTGGTCCAACACCCATGTATGACATGATGATGATGATTATGTCTTTATTGTTGAGAGTATTACAGATGTCCCCACTTTTTTTCTACTTTTCCCTCCTCCACCCAGAAAACAACCCATCCCAGGCCTTCACCATCCTATTGTTTATGTCCCTGGGTAATGCAAATATGCATATAAATTCATTGGTTAATCTCTTGCCACCTTCCCTAAGCCCTTTCCTCTGAGGTTCATCAGTCTTTCCATGTTTCCATACCGCTGGTTCTATTTTATTCACCAGTTTATTTTGCTCATTAGATTCTTTGTTCATTTATTTTTATTTTTAGATTCAATTGTTGATAGATATGTATTTATTGCCATTTTATTGTTCATATTTTGATCTTTCTTTTCTTCTTCTTTTTTTTTATATATATTTTATTGATTTTTTACAGAGAGGAAGGGAGAGGGATAGAGAGTTAGAAACATTGATGAGAGGGAAACATCGATCAGCTGCCTCCTGCACACCCCCTACTGGCGATGTGCCCACAACCAAGGTACATGGCCAGGGGTCCTCAAACTACGCCCCGAGGGCCACATGCAAATACAAATATTGTATTTGTTCCCGTTTTGTTTTTTACTTCAAAATAAGATATGTGCAGTGTGCATAGGAATTTGTTCATAGTTTTTTTTTTTTAAAACAACGGTCTGAGGGACAGTGAACTGGCCCCCTGTTTAAAAAGTTTGAGTACCCCTGGTACATGCCCTTGACCGGAATCGAACCTGGGACCTTTCAGTCTGCAGGCCAACACTATCCACTGAGCCAAACCGGTCAGGGCTCTTCTTCTTCTTCTTCTTAAAGAAGACCCTTCAATATTTTATGTAATACTGATTCTGTGGTGATGAACTCCTTTAGCTTTTTCTTATCTGTGAAGTTCTTTATCTGACCTTCAATGCTAAATGATAGCTTTGCTGAGTAGAGTAATCTTGGTTGTAGGTCTTTGCTTTTCATCACTTTGAATATTTCTTGCCACTCCCTTCTGGCCTGCAAAGTTTCTGTTGAGAAATCAGTTGACAGTCATATGGGCGCTACCTTGTAGGTAACTAACTGCTTTTCTCTTGCTGCTTTTAAGATTCTCTCTTTGTCTTTAACCTTTCACATTTTAATTATGATGTGTCTTGGTGTGAGCCTGTCTGAGCTCATTTTGTTTGGGACTCTCTGTGCTTCCTGGACTTGTATGTCTATTTCTTTCACCAGGTAGGGGAAGTTTTCTGTCATTATTTCTTTAAATAGGTTTTCAATTTCTTGCTCCCTCTCTTCTCCTTCAGCACTTCCATGATGCAAATGTTGGTTGCTTGAGGTTGTCCCAGAGGCTCCTTATACTATCTTCATGTTTTTGGATTCTTTTTTCTTTTTGCTCTTCTGATTGGGTGTGTTTTGCTCCCTCATATTCCAAACTGCTGATTTGACTCTCAGCATTCTCTCCTCTACTGGGATTCCCTGTAAATTATTTTTCATTTTACTTAATGTATCCTTCATTTATGACTGGTTCCTTTTCATGTCTTTGATGTTCTCACTGATTTCCTTGAAATTCTCACTAAGTTCCTTGACATTCTCACTAAGTTCCTTGAAGCTCTCATTAATGTCCTTGAGCATCCTTACAACCATTATTTTGGAATCTGTATCTAGTAGTTTCCTTGATTCCATTTTAGTTAGTTCTTTCTCTGATAAGTGGCCCCTGGCCCAGCACTAGCAGCAGCTTACCAAGGTTCACAACTTGGCCTCTCTGGGCACCTCCAAGCCCAACACAGTTAACAGCCATCTGCAGATCACTCTACAGCTGGTGCCAGGTGGTCCCATGCAGGGCACTGGCAGTGGCTGACTTTGCACCTCCCTGGAGGCTCCAGAGCCAATGTACCCAGTGTTCAACTTCAGACCACACCAGATTATAACCCTACCACATGCATGAGCAACACATTCAAGGGGCAGACTGCGTGAGCACCAAAGCCCCACTGAAGCAAGTCTTGCCCCATAGGGGTGTCTCCTGCACAGCAGCTCTTCCACTGCAGTTGCAGCTGGACCTCACAGCCAATTGGCCTGGAGGTCAATTCCTCCCTGTGATGCCAACAGCAATCAAGACTCAACTAGAGAGAGATTGTACACACAGCCTACACAGGGGTGCACCTAGAATGCCCATCTCAGGTGACTGGGGAGGCTGAGCCACTGGGACCATATGTCACCTGCTACACAAAGTCACTCTACCAATTCCAGGAGACATAGCAGCTCTATTTATATGCATATATGCATTACCCATGGACACAGACAATAGGGTGGTAAAGTCCTGGGGTGGGGTGGAATCTGGGTGGAGGAGCAAGTGGGGGTAAACTGTGGGTTGGACATCAGTAATACTTTCAACAATAAGGTTATATTAAAAATAAAATAAAATAAAATAAAAATGTAGATATAAATATAGATAGATATAGATAGATATAGATATAGATATAGATAGATATAGATATAGATATAGATATCCAAGTATTCCTGAGTTAAGAATGCTCCCCCAGAACTCAAAAATAGACCTCAAAAAATTCCAACACAAAAAGTTCTAAAGAAGAAACACTCACAAAAATTATATCAGTAAATGCACAGAAAACAATGAGTGTCAGCAGAGAGAAATTACAGCTACAGATCCATAAAAACTGAAGATACTGGAATTTATACCATGTGAAAGCATAACATGGTGTTGGTCTTTTGGGGTTCATTTTGTTTGGGACTCTGTGAGTTTCTTGGATTTATGTGAGTTTTTTCTTCCCTATATCAGGGAAGTTTTCTGTCATTATTTCTTCAAACAGGTTTTCTATTCCTTGCTCAGTTTCCTCTCCTTCTGGCACCCCTATTATGTGGATGTTGTTTCGTTTCATGTTGTCCCAGAGTTCTCTTAGGCCAGGGGTGGGCAAACTTTTTGACTCGAGGGCCACAATGGGTTCTTAAACTGGACCGGAGGGCCGGAACAAAAGCATGGATGGAGTGTTTGTGTGAACTATTATAAATTCAAAGTAAACATCATTACATAAAAGGGTACGGTCTTTTTTTTTTTAGTTTTATTCATTTCAAACGGGCCGTAGTTCTGGCCCGTGGGCCATAGTTTGCCCATGGCTGTCTTAGGCTCTCCTCCTGCTTTTAAATTTTTTTTTCTAGAAGCTGCTCTGCTTGGGTCTTTTTTCCTACCTTGTCTTCTAGCTCACTAATGTGGTCGTCTGCTTCTTCTAGTCTACTGTTGATGCTTTCTATTGAGTTCTTTATAGCAGTGATGTCATTTTTCATTTCTTCTTGGTTCTTCTTCATTTCCTCTTGGTTCTTACACATATTGTTGAATTTGTCTTCCATTCTTTTCATCCATCTTATGACCATTTCTCTGAATTCTTTCTCTGACAGGTTGCTTGCCACCATTTCGTTTTCTTGTGATGCCTGTTTTTCTTCCATATGCGGGCTGTTTCTTTGTCTCCCCATGATCTCTCTTCTCTGGGTGTCTGGTTATGTAGTCCTCTCTCTCCTTTCCGTGAGGGGGTGCAGAGCTCCTCCAAATCCACGTGCTCGCGCCGCTTGGGGACCGGTGTTCCCAGGTTCGTAGCTGTTCGTTGGGTGCCATTGTTGTAGATTCATAACATGGATGTTTGAAGAAATAAAAGAGATTATTATATGGCAATCAAAATGGATTTATGAGACTAAAACAGTAATAAAATAGAACTTTGAGGACTGAAAATTGCAATGATTGAATTTAGAAACTCAGTGGGTGGGTTGAATAGCAGATCAGGCACAGCTAAAAGTGAGTCAATCTGGAAACAGCCCAAGTGACCATCAGTAGAGGAGTGGATAAAAAAGCTGTGGTACATGTACACAATGGACTACTATGTGGCCATAAAAAAAGAAGGAAATTTTATCTCTTGCAACAGCAGAGATGAACCTGGAGATTATTATGCTAGGTGAAATAAGCCATATGATCTCACATATATGGGATATAATGAGCAAATAAACTGATGAACAAAATAGAAACAGGAATAGATTCATGAAACAGACTGACAACTGTCAGAGGAGAAGGGGTCAGTTGGGTGGCCTGGATGAAAGAAGGTGAAGGGATGAACCAAAGAACATAAATGCATAATCCAAATCACAGACAACAGTGTGGTGATGGCCAGGGGGAAGGGATGGCTGGGGCTGGACAGGGGCTGGGTGGAGGTGGGCAAAGTGGGAGAAAATGGGGAACATCTGTAATAGTGTCAATAATAAAAATAAAGTAAAAAAAAAAAGAAAAATGTCTGATATAAGTTTAATTGTAGATGCAAAAGTAAAAAGGTAATATTTGAAGAGATAATGGCTAAGAAATTTTAATGTTGATGAGGGACAGCAATCCTCACATTTAGGAAGCTGAAATTAAAAAAGGAAATCTATGTATGAATTCAGCACAATAAAAGTGCTAAACATCTAAGTAAAGAGAATGTAATTCTTAAAAGCAATTATAGGAAAAACAGAGATTAATTTCAATGCTATAACAATTCAACTTATGTTCACTTTTTTTACCACTATAATGGAGGTCAAAAGACCGAGGAATGACATTTTCGAAGTACCATTAGCCTAAATTTCTATATTAATTGAAACTATCTTGAGATTATAAGGATGAAATATATTTTAGATAAATAAAAACTGAGTGTTTACTTCACTAGCAAAAGTTACAATGTATATACTTCAGAAAGCAGAAAAAGTTCTGAGATGCAAGAAAGAAATGAGAAATATGATAAATCTAAAAAGTTTATATAGGATTAGAATGTTATATGAATATTTAGTAGAATTCTCTTGTGAAACTGCCAGAGCCTAGTGTGTTCTTTGTAGCAAGGTTTTTAGCCATTGGTTCAATTTATTTAATAGTTATAAGAGCATTAAGATTTGTTTTTTTCTGGAGTCAGTTTTAGTAATTATATTTTTCTAGGAATTTTTCATTTTACCTAATTTCTTAAATGTATTGACATAAAGCTATTCATAATATTCTCTTAGTATTTTACTGTTCATTACAAATACTATTTATTTTTAGCTTGTGATCATTTTGTAAAAAAATTTGGTATTGCCTAGTGCAATTAAACTTGTAAATATCAAAGCAATTTTACTCTCAATATATAGAGATTTGCTGGCACATGAGCCCTGGAGACATGCACAGGTATGCTTACAGCATTATTGTTATACTAGAGGCCTGGTGCATGAAATTCGTGCACTCGGGAGTGGGTCCCCCAGCCTGGCCTGTGCCCTCTCACAGTGCGGGAGCCCCACAATTGATTGCCCCAAAGAGGTAGGCCCCACCCACCCATCCAGGGCTCCTCGATGGATTGCCCCAAAGTGGTAGGCCGGAGCCAGAGGTCCCACCTCTGCACCATGTGGAGCCGCAGGACTCGCCTCCGCGCTGTGCACACAGCATCAAGCCCCTGCCCACCCGTGTGCGCCTTGCCACGCATGCAGCCCCGCCCACCTGCTGTGCACCCATGTGGTCCATTATTGAATGGTGATTGCTAGTTATGGTGTGAGGGTGCCACGGCGTGAGGGTATCACAACCACATAGACTTTTATTATATAGGATTATCCTAAAGCTGAAAACAACATGGATGCCCATCAGAAGTAGAACAGATAATGAATGTAATGAATGTAGCAGTACAATACACTGCACAGCAATGAAAATGAGCAAACTGCAGCTTAAGTCAACAATATGGATAACTCTCAGATGCATAATTTTAAGAAGCAAAAGCAAGTTTCAATAGAATATATAGATATGTGACCCATAGTGACATTTTGGTCAATAATGGACCATATGTACAAAGGTGGTCCTATCTATAATAATAAAAGCGTAATATGCTAATTAGACCTGACAGTTGAATGACCTTTCAGGCGTCCTCTGGACAACCTTCCAGATCAAGCTGGGGCTGCAAGGGCCAAAGGCAGCCACTGTGGCTGCAAGGGCCACGGCCCTTGCATGAATTTCGTGCATTGGGCCTCTAGTAAAATTATATTAGAGCTGAAAAATTCCTATCTCCTAGTGATGTTAGTCATCAGAACATGTAGCACAACACATTACTCATGTGTTTGTGGTGATACTGGTGTAAGCAGATCTACTGTGCTGCCAATCATATAATTACAGCACATACAATTACATACAGTGCATATTACTTTCTATAACAATAAAAGCATAATATGCTAATTAGACCAGACGTCCTTCTGGACATCCTTCCAGACAAACTTCCGGATGAAGCTGGGGCTGGGAGGGAAGCCCAGGTCCCGGGGGCTGGAGGGAAGCTGGTGCCAGCAGCCGGAGGAAGGAAAGCCTACTCTTGCACAAATTTTGTGCATCGGGCCTCTAGTATAATAATAAAAAAAAGACATGTTACTGGTTTATGTATTTACTATACTATACTTTTTATTTTTAGTTTAGAGTGTGCTCTTTCTACATATAAAATGTTTGCTGTAAAACAGTAGCTGTGTTATGCCAGCAGCAGTTTCATACATCTTGTGTTTACCATGTCTCTTGATTACATTTTATCTTGTCCTTGATTTAATCTTGTGTTTTTTTTTATATAGTAACTAGAGGCCCAGTGCACGAAAATTTGTGCACTGGGGGTGGGGTTCCCTCTCCCCGGCCTGCCCCCTCTCACAGCCCAGGAGCCCTCAGGGGATGTCCTCCTCTGTAGGAGGCGACCAGGCCGATCAGAGGAAGGCGCTGCCCCCATCACCCCGCTGCTGCTGCCACTGCTGGCTGCTGCAGCTGCTGACTCTCAGCCCTCGCATCTTAGCGCTTGCCCAGCCCCCCACCCACTGGAGGGTGGGGACCGATCTGGGGTCAGACTGGCTGGGGGAGGGGCTGTGGGAGGTTGAGGCACAGCAAATTGCACCCAGTCCAACCTCTGCAGAGGTGTGGCGCCAGGACTGGGTCTGGGCCGCTGCCTCTGTGGAAGGGGCAGCGCTGGGACTGGGACCGGGCAACCCCCTCTCCCGCTGCCTCTGCAGACGGGGCTGCGGTGCCAGTCTTCTCCCTTCTCCCTTCTCCCTTCTCCCTTCTCCCTTCCCCCTTCTCCCTTCTCCCTTTTCCCTTCCCCCTTCTCCCTTCCCCCTTCTTCCTTCTCCCTTCTCCCTTCTCCCTTCTTGCATGGTGCCGGCCTCCCTTCTCCCTTCTCCCTTCTCCCTTCTCCCTTCTCCCTCTCCCTTCTCCCATGGTGCCACCTTCTCCTGCGGCCTCTGCAAAAGGGACCACAGCGCTGGACAGGCCCATGCCGCAGCCTCTCCCGCACTGCCTGCCCTTGGCCCTCACAACCGATGTGGCTGCTGGCCCTCGGCCCTTGCAGCTGCTGTGGCTTTGTCTGGAAGGACGTCCAGAAGGATGTCCGGAAGACATCCAGTCTAATGAGCATATTACCCTTTCATTAGTATAGATGTGCTATACAGGTTGTAGCCCAGGAGCAATTGGCTAGACCATATAGCCTAGGTGTGTAGTAAGCTATTCTGTCTAGGTTTGTGTAAGTGCCCTCTGTGTGTTCACACAATGACAAGATTGCCTACTGACACGTTTCTCAGAACATATCCCATCGGTAAGCAGTGCATGACTGAATATGCACTGATTCTATTTACATTAAGTCCAAAATACAGTTAGCTCTTGAACAACATGCATTTGAACTTTGTGGGTCCACTTATACATACAATTTTTTCAATAAATACATACAGCATTGTAAGTGTATTTCTCTTCTTTATGATTTTCTTTTCTCTAGCTACTTTATTATAAAAATACAGTAAATTGTGCATGTAACATATAAAATAAGTGTTAATTGACTATATATGTTATCAGTAAGGCTTTTGGTCAACAGTAGGCTATTAGTAGTTAAGTTTTAGGTAATCAAAAATCACATGTGGATTTTTTATTTTTATTTTATTTTTTTATAATTTTTATTTCTTAAAGTATTAAAAAGAGTATTACATATGTCTCCTTTTTTCCCCCCCTTGACATTCCCCAGG
>NW_005370366.1:3426282-3426525 GCF_000412655.1 Myotis brandtii
AAACCCTCCCCAGGCTTCCCACTGTAGTTTGACAGTCTGTTCAATGTTGCTCTGCCTCTGCATCTACCCCTGCTCATCAGTCTATACTGGTCCCCATTATCTGTCCCAACCTCACTGGAGCAGTCCCAACTCACCGGGGCCGTCTCAGCCTCACCAGAGCCGCTTCAACCTCACCGGGGCCGTCCCGACCTCACTGGGGCCGTTTCAACCTCACCGGGGCCGTCCCGACCTCACCGGGGCCGT
>NW_005370366.1:3428792-3450119 GCF_000412655.1 Myotis brandtii
GTAGCTCCCACTCAGTCTCACTGCGCTTCTTTCTTTTCTTCCAGTTGTAGATCTCCCACTGGGCCAACTTCCCCATGGTTCTGAGTGGTGGTTGTTTGCCTCATAGTTGGTAGTTTCAATGATGCTGTGAGAGAGCAGCACGCACAGGTCCACTCCCTACGCCGCCATCTTGGTTCTCCACATGTGGATTTTTGACTGTACAGGATGGGGGGTTGCAACCACTGTGTTGCTCAAGGGTCAACTGTAAAAAAAAAACACAACTAAACAATATTTATTTTTTGGGGATACATGCATATATAAACCATAAAAAAAACAATCAAGAACATTATTAACATGATATTTTAGGATAGAAGTTACCTCTGATGTGGAGGAAGTGTGCTGTGATGACAAAGAGGCAAATGGGAGCTTTGTAGGTATTAGTAATATTTATTTATTTATTTATTTAATAAATTTTTATTGATTTCAGAGAGGAAGGGGGAGGGGGAGAGAGATAGAAACATCAATGATGAGAAAGAATCATTGATTGGCTACCTCCTGCACGCCCCCTACTGGGGATAGAGCCCGCAACCTGGGCATGTGCCCTTGACTGGAATCAAACCCAGGACCCCCCAGCCCCCAGGCTGATGCTTTACCCACTGAGCCAAACCGGTTAGGACAGTAATATTTATTTTTTAATCCAACACTCCCTACGCCGCCATCTTGGTTCTCCACATGTGGATTTTTGACTGTACAGGATGGGGGGTTGCAACCACTGTGTTGCTCAAGGGTCAACTGTAAAAAAAAAACACAACTAAACAATATTTACTATTTAGGGATACATGCATATATAAACCATAAAAAAAACAATCAAGAACATTATTAACATGATATTTTAGGATAGAAGTTACCTCTGATGTGGAGGAAGTGTGCTGTGATGACAAAGAGGCAAATGGGAGCTTTGTAGGTATTAGTAATATTTATTTATTTATTTATTTAATAAATTTTTATTGATTTCAGAGAGGAAGGGGGAGGGGGAGAGAGATAGAAACATCAATGATGAGAAAGAATCATTGATTGGCTACCTCCTGCACGCCCCCTACTGGGGATAGAGCCCGCAACCTGGGCATGTGCCCTTGACTGGAATCAAACCCAGGACCCCCCAGCCCCCAGGCTGATGCTTTACCCACTGAGCCAAACCGGTTAGGACAGTAATATTTATTTTTTAATCCAAATGGGGGATACTTGAGTTTTCAGCTTTTATTATTCTTTATATTGGATAGACAGATCTTACATATACTCTTTCAAGTGCTTAAAATATTGGGCAAAACAGATTTAAAGAAAAGAAGCAGCATCTTCAGCAACTCTAGTGCAGGTTAAATTTCTAGAAATGCTGATCTAGTTCTTAGGATAACCAGCTGCACTGACAGAGACACAGAGGGAGAAGGCCCTCCTTCTGTATCCTAGCAATTGGCCTCTTGATGACTTTGTTTTCTTGAAGGACTTTTGAGGTTTTGGTATCATTATAGTAAATGTATTATACCCAGTGTGGCAGGTTGATTTCATTAATGAGCCCTGCCTGCAGCTGTGTTGTTTACCATGTGAGTCTGCAATTCTCACTGAAAAAAGAAATGATGCTAGTTCCCTACCCTTTAATTCTGATTTTGGTGGCGTGTGTGACTTGCTTTGGCCATGGGAAGTTAGCACATGTGAAACAAGCAGAAGCTTGGAAAAGGGCTGGTGTGTCTCCACTCCCATTCCTCCTCCCCTCCCAAGGCCTCAAGAGCATTGGCTTGGTCAGTCTGCTGGGAGATGGGGCACATGGAATAGAGCAGAGCTGCCCAAGTCTCTGCCAGTGATATGTCACCAAAAGCCAGCAACTTGTTAAACTTCTGTGTGAGCTTGGTCAGGATAAAAAGGCTGCCTGGAGCCCTGGTTGGTGTGCTCAGTGGTTAAAGTATCATCCTCTGCACTGGAGACCTACGTTTGATCTCAGTTGGCGTGTGCGTGAGGAAGCCGATGAATGTTTCTCTCTCACATTGATGTTTCTCTCTCTCCTCTCTCTCTAGAATCAATGAAAAACATATCCCCAGGTGAAGATTTAAAAAAAAGAAGAAGAATAAAAAGGCTGCCTGGACAACTGGCCAACCTGCAGGTGACCACAGTCCCTATGGACACAAACAGTCCATCCCAGATAAGATGGACCCTGTAGTCTTATAAATGAAGCAAATGTTTATTGTTGTACACCACTGTTTGTTAGGCAGCATTGCTATGGCATAAATACCTGACACACCCAGGCTCCTGAAAGACTTTTCTTTTCCACTGAATTAATGGCCAAATATGTAATCAAGTAACTAATAATATAAAAACAGCATGTAAAAAACTCAAGATCTTTTTGTGTATATTTCACGATTCCTCTATTTTCAATATAAATATTTCTCTTCTGCCCAGCGGCATGGCTCAGTGATTGAGCGTCGAGCTATGACCCAGGAAGTCATGGTTTGATTTCCAGGTTGTGGGCTCGATCCCCAGTGTGGGGCGTGCAGGAGGCAGCCGATCAATGATTCTCTCTCATCATTGATGTTTCCATCTCTCTCTCTCCCTCTCCTTTCCTCTCTGAAATCAATTTTAAAAAAGTATATTAAAAAATATTTCTCTTCTATGTTCCTTTATCTGAAAAGAATTAGGCAGCTCTACCTAAACTCTTTTACTCTATTAGTGGTGTTTCCCAATCTATTATTTACCACTTTGGCAAACACTTTACAACTCCTTTAGAAAGTTAAATAGGCACCACTGTAAAGCTCAGCCATTGCATTCTTAGAACTGGAAATATGTCTCCATAAAAACTTGTACACAAATGTCCATAACCTGGACACCATTTGGGTTGGTTAATTTCATGTGTTACATTGACTGGGCCATGGGGTGCCCAGATATCTGATCTTACATGTTTCTGGGTATGTTTGAATGAGATTAACATTTGAATTGGTAGACTGAGTCAAACAGATTGTCCTCCCTAATGTGGGTGGGCCCCAATCAGCTGAAGGCCTGAAAAGAACAAAATAGCTGACTCTCCTGTAAGAGAAAATTCTCCTGCCTAATGGCCTTTTCCCTTGCCTTCAGCTCAAACTAATACAACTGGTCTACCTAGGTTTCAAACCTACTGGCCTTTGAATTGGAACTTACACCACTGGCTCACTCTTGAACAACATGGGAGATAGTGGTATCTATCCCCCGTGCAGTTGAAAATCCATGTATAACTTGACTCTCCCCAAATTTAACTGTTGACCAGAAGCCTTACTGATAATATAAAGTCAATTCACACATATCTTGTAAGTTATATGTATTATATATTGTATTCTTACAATAAAGTCAGCAAGAGAAAAAGTTATTAAAAAATCATAAGGAAGAGAAAATACATTTTCAGTATTTATTGCAAAAAATCCACATATAAGTGGACCTGCACTGTTCAAACTTGTGTTGTTCATGGACCAACTGTATGTATATATATTTCCGTTTCCTTTGGAGAACCCTAATACACCACCCAAAAGTTCATCAACAGGTGAAGGGACAAATAATGGTATTCTCAGCAATAAAAGAAACACTACCAAAACCCACAACCATGAATAAGAACATTGAAAACATTATGTTAAGTGAAAAAAACAAATAGAGAAGAGCTCATATTGTATGCTTCCATTTACATGAAATTCTAGAAAAGACTAATCAATAATGTCAGATAGCAGATTAGTGATTGCATGAAGTTGGTGGTGAAGGAGAATTGACTAGAAGAAGCACAAGGGGCCTTTGGGGTGATAGAAATGTTCTTGACTGTGGTGATACACTTTTGGCATATCCATGTGGCAAACACAAATTACATATCAGTAAAGTTGATTTTACAGACAGAATTAGTCAGTCTGGCAAGGGGACACCCTTCTCTGATATCATATTCATTGATGCTTCAATCTATGTCAAATGAAGTTTAGATGGCCAAGCAGAATCCAAGCTTCATTCGTTCATTCATTCATTCACTCAGACATTGGTTCACTATGAGGTGCTTACTATGTGCCAAACCATGATCCAGGTAGATTTGGTCCCAGTCTATTTGAGGCACAGAGGGGAGATGAGGAGCAGTCTTCTATCTTACTTCTAGGCAGTAACACCAACTCTTCTCACCCTTCCTCTCCTTCTCTCCATAAGTGACTCATTCTAGAGCTGACATGGCAAGTTAGAGGCTGGGCTGGTATCAGAACTTGGCATATTCTTGGCTTTTGGTCTTATACCAGTCAACCTCATATTTTCTCAAATACAACTGACTGGATGTCTGAGTGGAGCTTGGTTTCCATATTTAACATAAAAACTCTGGAGCCACTGTTTCTGCTTGCACAAGTGAAAAGCAGTTTAATCTCCAAGTAGTTTTTCATTAGGGAATGCTTCCCAAGACAATTTTGAAAGGGCATTTAAAAATAGACTTAAATTGTGTGAGGTCTTCAATGCAAATGAATAGGACAGAATTCTTATCAGCTTTAGATGGATTTGGCAAATGGATAAGTTTCAAATTGTTAGTATTCTTGTCAGCTGTTTGGGGTCTTATCCCAGCTAGCCACGTCTCTGTCTAATAAAGGCAGTAATAAGAAAATAGTCTTGCAGCCAACAATATAGTGATCTTGCTTTTGTAGTTAAAGAATTCATTTATTAATGCTTTCTGTAATGTTAAAATTGCTTCTCAGACTCCAGAATTCATGAAAAGAGAAATGCTTGATCATAAATCAATTTTGTCAAATCTACTGTATTTAGAATTCATTATGATGGAAATGTATATTATTGCTGAGGATATTATGGTGTACCCTTTTGATATGAAAGAGGTGATACCCTGTTTAAGGACATAACTCATACCACAAAAATGGCACACTTTCCTCAAGAGTACTGAGACGCACCATTTGAGAAAGGCTACAGGCCATATATGGGAGGTGAGCATTGTTCAAGCTGGAGAGGTGGTCCAGCCCGTACCACAGCCAGCTGAATGCACTAATGAACTAGCTGCTTGAGTTAATCTGAAGACAGGAATCACAGTCTCTTCAAACAGACTTTTAGAGGGTCAAAAAGAATCATCAGAAAAGCAAAGGGATTCATAAAAAGAAACAGATCAAATTGACAGTGGACGGTGTTCTGCTGAATAAGAACTACAATTGGTGGCTGTTGGAGGTGAAAAGTGTGATGAGGACCACACTCAGCACCACCACTGCTCATCGGCTCAGACACTGGCTGAGACAGAACAGCGTGTGTGCAGGACAGGAAATTCTGTCATGTTTTAGCCACACTCACCACACAAATAGCCTTCCCTGTCACAGCAGCGTCCGTGTGGATGACAAATCAGGCACACGCACAAAATGACACATGCACTTACACAGGGAGTGAACCCACACACTTTTATTTACACTTTAGAAAGTTACTGGGCTGTCCACAAAGAATGGCTAGGAAACATAAAGTTCATTTTCACTGTTAAAAAGGTGTAGTTTATTCATTCACCTGTAAAAATAATTTTCCTGGCAGCAGCAGTTAACTTTTAACCTGCCATTTTAGAACCTCAAGTATTTCAAAGGCACTTAAGTTTTCCCCTGATTTTATTTCATTTTTTACCTTCTCATAGTAATGAACCGACTCATGAAGTCAAAGCATTTATTTTAAAAGAAATTTCAAATCTTTACTGGTGGGAAAAGGGACAAATAATCACTATTTTGGTCAATATCCATGTAATAGTAATACATTTCTTATATTTTTTTAGAAAGAGAGAAAGTGGGAAATATAGACCTATACGTACAATTCAAAGCAGAAAATAACAACAACAACAACAAAAAACAAAACAAAAAAAACAACCACACAAAGGCGTGCCTGCCACATTACTGCTTCTGTTTCTTTGTTAAAAGTGATCTCAAGTGTGGCTACATTTCCACCTGCTTTCTTCCCAGCCCCCTCTGTGCCACCACCCACAAATCTCTGCCTCTGGGGGAGCTGTTCATTGTTATTTGTCATGAAACCTGCACTTGGATATCCTGGGCTTCACATGGAATTTCAGAATCTCAAATGACACTACATAGGCTTGCTCTAAGTCTCCTTTTAGTGCAGTTTGGCAAATATCCCAAATGAACTTCAACTCTGAGTTGAAAGTATCAAACAGAGATAGGGCGAAGTGCAGCTATGAGCTTCTGGGCTGCCCAGAGGCTCCGGAGAGCTCAGGACAGAAAACCCAATGGCCCCAAACTGAAGTGACTGCGGACACCTGCCTCTTTATCATCGAAGAACAGTTCGCCACAGAGACAGAAACACCTGAGAAGGTCTCCTGGCTCAGGGCTCTTGGGTACCATGAATATCTTTAAAGGGCATCAGACCCTGCACACCACTTTGCCCCCATCCCCCATAGAAAGCATTGTCATCCTCCCCACTCCACCTCCAGCGTTAAGGACAGCAAGCACGGACACAGAAACCTGACCTCTCGGGTGGTCTTCTCCCCCCACTCCAGTGCTCTCTGTCACGCTAGGCTCTCTAGCTGCTCAATTGAAGTGCACTTTGGTTTTGATGCTAGAAAAGTGGTCATTATAAAGCTCTCTGGGGAGACCACCACTAGATGGCCAAGTCATTGGGTCTGGCCTGACTGTTGCTGGCCTTACTGGCCTTGCTTGACCGTCTGGGGTCTGTGGGCAGCAAAGGGGGCATGTGCATCTCCACAGCCGGGTCACTGCCTGCTGCTGCTCATCAGGAGTCACTTCCAGTCTGCTCTCTCCCAGGAGGCTGCTGACCCCATTCTCCAACACGACAGATTCTTTGCTGCCTCCTCTGCCCTCCTGAGGGGCTTGCAGGGGGCTGCCTGGAGGGGTAAAGGAGGAAGATGTGGACACAGGTGGGGAGAACTTCCTCACAGAATCTGCTGCTCAGGCTCCTGGTTGGCCCAATTCTGCTCTGTCATTATCAGGTGGTGGTTACTATTGTAGAATTTGTCAGGGTGGCCCTTCCCCTGTGTTTGGGAAAGAGCTGCCATGTTGAAGTCTGTTGCTGGTGGAGGGGCCCTGGAATAATGATGATTGTTGCCCATCCCAGGGAAGAGACAGAGAGCGTGTAGTACAAGGGCACCCCAAGCACCAGTGTCTGTGGCCTAGTGGGAGGGGAGTGGGATCACATCCCCAGATATTGCTGCCCCCACCCTGGATTCAATGGTGTCTGGGCCATAGTGGTTGGTCATGCCCTGTTTAAGCTTCTTCCAGCCCAGGTGGTATATCTCTAGCACGTTGAGTAAGAGGGACAGGCAGGCCACGACCAGCATGAAGATGATGAAGACGGTCTTCTCTGTGGGCCTGGAGATGAAGCAGTCTACCATGTTGGGGCAGGGCCACCGGTCACAGTGGTAGAGTGGCTTTAGCTCAAAGCCATACAGAAAGTACTGTGCAGCGATAAAGCCCACTTCAAACAGTGTCTTAAAGATGATGTTGAATATGTAGGTCCGGAGCAGGGCCCCAGCAATTCGGACCTTGCCCCGGTTGTCCTGCAGAATGAATTTGTCCTTCTGGCTGTGGTTCCTGGGCCCACACTGCCCATCGGGTCTGAGGTGTAGGCTGCCTCCCTTCAGCTTCTCTTCCTCCCTCCCTTTCTTCTTCTCTTCCATGCGCACGATGTGCAGCACATGCCCCAGGTAGATGAGGGTGGGCGTGGACACGAAGATGATCTGCAGCACCCAGAAGCGGGTGTGGGAGATGGGGAAGGCTTTGTCGTAGCACACGTTCATGCAGCCTGGCTGCTGGGTGTTGCAGGTGAAGCCTGACTGCTCATCTCCCCACACCGACTCCACCCCAGCTCCTAGCACCAGGATTCGGAAGATGAACAGGACTGTCAGCCAGACCTTGCCAATGACCGTGGAGTGCTCCTGTGCATTCTCCAACAGTCTCCCCAGGAAGCTCCAGTCTCCCATTTCTTCAGACTGCCAGCCTGTAAGGGGACATGCTTGTTAATAATTGGGTAGGACAGGTGAGCTGTAGTCCAACTGCCAAAGGGGCAGGTGTCATTGTCCCTGAGGGATGGAATATCTGTCATTGGATGGCTGTCCTAACACTTCCCAATGTGGGATGTGCTGCAGAGCTCTCCCCAGCCCTGTATGTAGATGTGTGTGAATAAGTTTGTGTGCACATGTACATGCACATGCACCTATGTTCAGCCGTATACACGCATGTGCACACCTATACATGTGTTCACACCTCTGCATGCATATACATGTCAGTGAAAACATGTGTGCATAATGTGAGTGGTTACATGTACATGTGTGTGCATACCTGCCTCTGTGTGAGTGCAGGTACTGCACCTGTATACATTTTATAGTGCATGTGTGTTGCATGTGTGAAAAGTTTGTGTGAACATGCATGCACAATGCTTTCATATATGTGTGTTCATGTGCACATTGTAATCTGTGTGCACATGTCTCTGTGTGTACATTTTCATGTATATGTGTGCATGTACCAGTGTGTGCACACACTTATGTACATGCATGTGTCTGTGCATATATACGTGTGTGGAGTGTATACCTATCTCTATATATCTGTACATATTGCTCACCAACGTGCCACACAGTCTACAGCACTGATATAGTTCTGTACTTACCCTATTCAAGCATGGATTAAATGAGAGAAACACAGGTTACTTAACTCACTTCAGAGATAAGGAAGTAAGACCAAGAAAGACAAATGACTTTCCTAAGGGACACGGACCTCTCCCAGCCTCCTAACTCCAGCCTGGCCTCTTCCGGGCTCTGTCTCTGGGGCTTCCTGTGCAGCCGTCCAGTTCCTCATCTCACCTGTCCTGCTCACGTGAGGTTAGAGCAATGTTCTCCCTGATTGTGCCGTGCTCATTCCACCTTCATAACTTCTGCCGTATTAATCTGTTACCTCCTCCACTTTTTACTTTCCTTTTGAATCTTTCTCTTTGCAAATGTTACATAGATGGTTCACTCTCTGTGCGTCCTTGGGCAGGAGCCTGTGTCTCTAACTGTAAGGTGGGGTCCATGGTCATATGCAGTGAACTGCCTCTCAGGCAGAGGGAAGACCCCTGGGCCCACTTTGTGAAGGTGACAGTGCTCCTCGGACGCAGGGGACCAAGCCTACAAGGTGTCCTCCATGTGGCCTCTGCTCAAACAGGTCAGATGCTCCAAACTGGAACCAAAGACAGCACCGCTGTTCTCACGGCCAGTCTGTGCAGTAAGGAACGTGGGCTAGGCCGTGAGTATACATACAAGAATAAAGAAAACTCTATCATGTCGAATCTTAAAATGCTTAACAATACTAATTTTTAGGAATTGGTTTAAAGGCAAATAAACAAACAAAACTTTACTCCCTGTGATCTAAAAAAGATAGGCAGATGTTAATCCTCTTTTTGAGTAAACTTCCAACGCTTTGTTTTGGTCATTTGAGCTCCATAGAGAAATCTTAATCTTCACGTATCCTACCAGCCTCCTTGCCCCATATTATAACTGCCATCTGCTCTACTCCGCATGTTTTTAGACATTAACGAGTTTTCATTGAGAAACTTAATTATTGAACATGAAACAACCCACTCTCTAATGAGGGATGTCAGATGTCAGGGAATTATTCTAGGTGACAGCCTGCTTCTCCTCCAAGCTATCAATTCTGACTCCTACACAGACCCCAAGCCATCCCGCTGAGCTTGGAGGGATGCCATCAGCCCCAGACTGTCACAAGACCCCTAACTCTGCCTTTGGCCCTAGCCCCTCCCTCCACCCTGTTGGACATCTGCCTCTGGGACACAGGACAAGAGCCATGGCCAGTGTGCACCCCCCAGGAGGACCTGGTCCAGCGCTGACTCTGGGCACCAAACTCCCTGTGGGCCCTGAAACACGACCTTTATGCATTAGCACATGCTGTGTCTTCAACTTAAACACGGTCTCTATCTTGAGATCTATTTGTGGAGCTGGGAAAATTCAGGAGAATAGGGAGCTCTATAAGGGCAGAGGGATTTCAGAGAAGAAGTGTACTAATATTAAAAGGTATAGCTGGGGAGGAGTGGAATTGGAACTGGGCTTAGGAGACGTGGCTTTGGATAGAAGGGAGAGTGAAGGGAGTACCTTTTAAGGACAGAGCGAGGTTCCTGTGTGGTGGGAATAGGTGTGATCACGTGACTGACACAGGGCGTTGGATTAGAAAGCAGTGAATTTAATGGCTGCTTGTGCACATGGAGCTAGGCTGGGGCCATGTTTGCACACAGTAGGCATTCAGTAAGCACTGGTGGTGCACATGAACCGAAGGACTAGAGAGCCATTAAGCCACTTAGAGAGGGGAGAGAGATGCTGAAGTGTTGTTCAAGAAAGAAGGTGCCATCTACAGCCCGCTGGGACTCAGGAAAGGTGTGGTGACCTTGGAGTGAGCGTTGAAGGCCAGGCTGGATGACAGGAGGGGAGAATGGAAAAGAGGAAGGACAGAGAAGAGATACTTTCTAAAGACAAAAAGAAAGCATCATGTAGTTTCTGAGCAGAGCCAGAGATGAGAGAGGTATGAGTGAAAGACAAGTCTTACATGCCTGAGCCTGGTGAGCGGGAAAGTTATGGGGGGATTCAAAGAGAAGGACAATGGGGAGGAGTGCTAACTGAGGTTGGAAGGGGAGATGAGAACTTTGGTTTGGTGACTGTGTGGATTAAAAGCAGTGGTGGGAGATTTGAGTGAAAGTGTCCAGCTGGAAGCTGGAGACCTGGGGTTAGAAGCAGCTGGGAAGCGGGTCTACAGGGTAGCACCTCCTCTTCTGGGTGAGGGCCACAGTGCTAAGAACAGAGTTTAGAGACAGATGTCATGGACAATGCAGCACAAGAGATGAAGGGGATACAGAACCGACTCATTGCCCTTGGTGTGTGTAAAGGTGGCCAATGTGTGGTGGGTGCTTCATGAAGGGCACGCGATCTGACAAGGTGGGTGAGGACCTAAGACAGAGAAGAGCTGGAGACCAGAGACCCTCCCTGGAGAGGGTGGCAGGAAGGGACCACCCTAAGTGCTGTCTGATGGGTTCTGCCGGAGAGTCCATAGTCTTTAAGTTTTATTAGGTTCTTGGACTTTGTGCCCTGAAAATTTGTTTTATCCTTTTATATTTTATTTTCATTATTGTTTCTCCTAGTCATCTAGCAACGTTCTTTTAGAAAAGTCTAACCGTGGGAGGAAAATGGTCAGGTAGATCTTGCATATTTGTAAAGATCAGACACCACAGAGCCAGCAGATGCAAGGAAACCAGGAAGGGCTGGGAGGAAGGCCACCCAGGACCAGGAGAGTCTGACTCCCCTGCTGATGCCTTTTAGGTCTCAGAAGGCTTATTCCCCTGAGAGCAGTCATCAAGAATGAGAACTGGGATGCCCCAGAATTGAGGAGGCATGTTATACATATTCATGCATGCATAATGCATGTACACAGATAATAGAGTGGTAAAGGCCTGGGGTGAAGCAGGATCTGGGAGCAGGGGGCAATGGGGGATAAAAGGAGGAACATCTGTAATACTCCCAACAGTAAATTTTTTTCCCCCAAAAATGAAATAACAAGAATTTGAATTAGGAGAGGAAGATACAAACTTTTCCTTAGCAGCAGATGACATGGCGTGTGTCTTCCATAGAAATCCAAAGGACCTTCATAACCATGAGAACTAGAAAGCTCTTCCTAGCAGTTTGTTGGATATAAAACTAATGTATAAAGATAAGTTCCTAAGTATCAATGATAACCAGTCAGGAATTATAATACAAAACCATTTAGAACAAACATTATAAAAGCTAAAGTATCTAGGAATAAATCTAACAAAAGACGTGTGAGACCTTCAGGGAAATCACCTAAAGCACCATTTCATTTAGTTATTTTTCCTGGAGATTTCTACTGTTCTTTCTTTTGTGACATGTTTCTTTGTCTCTGCATTTTGGCTTCTTCCCTGTGTTTGTTTCAATGTATTAGGTAGAGCTGCTATGTCTCCTGGAATTGGTATATTGGCCTTATATTGTAGGTGTCCTGTAGGGCCCAGTCACCTGAGCTGGGCACTCTAGGTGCACTCCTGTGTGGGCTGTGTGCGCTGTCCTGATGTAGCTGAGCCTTGCTCGTGGTTGGCATCACTGGGAGGGATTTACCCCTGGCCAATTGGCTGTGTAGACTAGCTACAACTATAGTGGAAGAGCTGCTGTGCAGGAGATGCCCTTATGGAGCAGGGCTTGCTTCATTGGGGCTTTGGTGCTCTCCAACTCTGCCCCTTGAGTGTGTTGCTCATGTGTGTGGTAGAGTTATAATCTGGCGTATTTTGAAGCTGACCACTGGGTGCACTGGCTCTAAGGCCTCCAGGGAGGTACAAAGTCAGCTACTGCTTGTGACCTTCCTGGAGCCACCCTGCACGAACTAAAGAGTGATCTGCAGATGGCTGCTGCTTGTTTTGGGCTTGGAGGTGCCCAGGAGAGGTCAAGCTGTGAACCAAAGCAGGCTGCTGCTAGTGCTGTGCCTGGGGCCTCTTAAATGTATGGGGCACATTGAGGTCAACTGCTTCTTGTTTGAGAGATTTTAGAAAATTCTGAAGCCTGAGCCATGAAAAGATCATTGCAAACAGCTTGAGTGGGGCTGCCAATTGAGTGAGGGTGGGGTCTCAGGAAATTACAGGGGCAGATGAAAAATGTGAGGCAGATTGATGGAAACTCAGATATGGCACCTGCCAGTTGGCTCTGTGGTGGTGGTGGAGATCCTTTCAAACTGCTGTTTCTGTGCTGGAGCTCAGAGAGAGTAAGTCCATGTAAGGCTGTGTGCTGGCCCTTCAAGAAAAACACCTGGGTCTCCAGCAGCCTCTGTGTCATTCAGACACTATTCCTGCTGATTTTTATAGCCCAAAGTTATGGGGATTTCTCTTCCTGGCACTGGAACCCTAGGCCAAGGGTCTGGTGTGGGACTGGGATCTCTGAAGTGGTTGTTTGCGGCAGCAGTCTCCGGTGTTTACCTATGCCGCCATCCTGGTCAGGTAGATCTTGCATATTTGTAAAGATCAGACACCACAGAGCCAGCAGATGCAAGGAAACCGGGAAGGGCTGGGAGGAAGGCCACCCAGGACCAGGAGAGTCTGACTCCCCTGCTGATGCCTTTTAGGTCTCAGAAGGCTTATTCCCCTGAGAGCAGTCATCAAGAATGAGAACTGGGATGCCCCAGAATTGAGGAGGCATGTTATACATATTCATGCATGCATAATGCATGTACACAGATAATAGAGTGGTAAAGGCCTGGGGTGAAGCAGGATCTGGGAGCAGGGGGCAATGGGGGATAAAAGGAGGAACATCTGTAATACTCCCAACAGTAAATTTTTTTTCCCCAAAAATGAAATAACAAGAATTTGAATTAGGAGAGGAAGATACAAACTTTTCCTTAGCAGCAGATGACATGGCGTGTGTCTTCCATAGAAATCCAAAGGACCTTCATAACCATGAGAACTAGAAAGCTCTTCCTAGCAGTTTGTTGGATATAAAACTAATGTATAAAGATAAGTTCCTAAGTATCAATGATAACCAGTCAGGAATTATAATACAAAACCATTTAGAACAAACATTATAAAAGCTAAAGTATCTAGGAATAAATCTAACAAAAGACGTGTGAGACCTTCAGGGAAATCACCTAAAGCACCATTTCATTTAGTTATTTTTCCTGGAGATTTCTACTGTTCTTTCTTTTGTGACATGTTTCTTTGTCTCTGCATTTTGGCTTCTTCCCTGTGTTTGTTTCAATGTATTAGGTAGAGCTGCTATGTCTCCTGGAATTGGTATATTGGCCTTATATTGTAGGTGTCCTGTAGGGCCCAGTCACCTGAGCTGGGCACTCTAGGTGCACTCCTGTGTGGGCTGTGTGCGCTGTCCTGATGTAGCTGAGCCTTGCTCGTGGTTGGCATCACTGGGAGGGATTTACCCCTGGCCAATTGGCTGTGTAGACTAGCTACAACTATAGTGGAAGAGCTGCTGTGCAGGAGATGCCCTTATGGAGCAGGGCTTGCTTCATTGGGGCTTTGGTGCTCTCCAACTCTGCCCCTTGAGTGTGTTGCTCATGTGTGTGGTAGAGTTATAATCTGGCGTATTTTGAAGCTGACCACTGGGTGCACTGGCTCTAAGGCCTCCAGGGAGGTACAAAGTCAGCTACTGCTTGTGACCTTCCTGGAGCCACCCTGCACGAACTACAGAGTGATCTGCAGATGGCTGCTGCTTGTTTTGGGCTTGGAGGTGCCCAGGAGAGGTCAAGCTGTGAACCAAAGCAGGCTGCTGCTAGTGCTGTGCCTGGGGCCTCTTAAATGTATGGGGCACATTGAGGTCAACTGCTTCTTGTTTGAGAGATTTTAGAAAATTCTGAAGCCTGAGCCATGAAAAGATCATTGCAAACAGCTTGAGTGGGGCTGCCAATTGAGTGAGGGTGGGGTCTCAGGAAATTACAGGGGCAGATGAAAAATGTGAGGCAGATTGATGGAAACTCAGATATGGCACCTGCCAGTTGGCTCTGTGGTGGTGGTGGAGATCCTTTCAAACTGCTGTTTCTGTGCTGGAGCTCAGAGAGAGTAAGTCCATGTAAGGCTGTGTGCTGGCCCTTCAAGAAAAACACCTGGGTCTCCAGCAGCCTCTGTGTCATTCAGACACTATTCCTGCTGATTTTTATAGCCCAAAGTTATGGGGATTTCTCTTCCTGGCACTGGAACCCTAGGCCAAGGGTCTGGTGTGGGACTGGGATCTCTTGCTCCTCATGGAAGGCCTCCTCAGCCAAGATATCTCTTCCAATTAGAAAAACACCACACATGGGTGTCGAACCAGCCTGTTCCATGTGTGGCTTCTTCTTTACTTCTCTAGTTGTAGAACCTCTGTTCAATCAGCTTTCAGGTGGTTCTGAATGATGGCTTTTCTGTATTTTAGTTGTAATTTTGATGTGGTTGTGGGAAGATACAAGTTTACCAATGCTGCCATCTTGACCGGAAGTCCTGTCATTTCTTTTTCTTGTCTTCTTATTTTGGCCAGGACGTCTAATGCAATGTGGACCAATTTTTTGGTACTATTATTGAATTTTACTGTGAAAGTTATGTTAGCCTGAAAAATTATAAATTCCCTAAATAAGCTTTTATAAGAATCTCCTATAAAGGAGTTTGGGGACTAATATTTTTTGAGTGTTTTTGGAAGAATACTGGATTACAAATTCAATTTCATTAACTGCTACTGATATGTAAATGTTTGTTATTTCTTAAGTCAATTTAGCCAAATTTAGTTCATTATTTCTTAAGTCAAACTTTAAGAAAAATTTCCATTTAAGTTTCAAATTTTGCTGTTGTAAATTTATTCATAGTATTTTATTATGATTGAAACTGTATAGTAATTTTAGTTAAATTCCTTTGTTTGGTTCCAGATATTATTTATTCTAAGTTTCTAAAATATTAGTCTTTTTAGAAGTGTATCTTTTACTATAGAACCAACTTTGATAAGCTTAAAAAAGAATTAGAGTTTATTTTGTTATTTTAAACTGTCTTATAATATATGTTACATTTATAGTGTATAAATAAATCTACAAAATAAATCTATAATTTTCTTTATTGTAATTACTGTTGCTCCAAGCCACTCTTCAGAAAGTGATGTACTGGTAGATTCATTTTCAATTTAAGGGTAGTTACTTTTCTTCCAGTCCAGAGTGTTTAAAATTGTTAAATAATAGTGATACCTTAATAATAGCACAGTTACTTAATCATACTAGTATAAATTGGAATTGCTAATTAAAAGCAAATTAAGATATTTTTACTCTTGCTTAGTGAACAAAACCCCATAGCCTTATAATTATGGTATTTTATTACTCTGCTTATATTACTGACACAAATCACATCTATCAAAATGTTTTCTGTTTTCAGCAATAAAAATTTCTATAGCATACATATAATTTTACTTTTCTTATTCAACTCTATTTCTATTAGTATATAACCAGAAATCTCTTTTTTTAAATGTTTTTATTTATTTCAGAGAGGAAGGGAGAGGGAGAGAGAGATAGAAACATCAATTATGAGAATCATTGATTGGCTGGCCTCCTGCACACCTACCCCCTCCCCCTTACTGGGGACGGAGCCTGCAACCCGGATATGTGCCCTGACTGGGAACCAAACCATGACCTCCTGGTTCATAGGTCGATACTCAACCACTGAGCCATTCCAGCTGGGCCAGAAATCTTTTCTATGTTCTAGAATAAAAGATTCATTTTTAAAGCTACTGGGAAATGGAGTCTCATGAATAAATTAGCAATAATTCATTAAGATAATGAATGAAAAACATTTAATGATTTTTTACATTTAGTATCATTAGTTTGTTAACATCAAATTTAAAGCAAACCACTAATTCTTCAAATGAAAGAAAATGTAAAAGTGAAGAAATTGTTGACACCTACCATCACTAAGTCATACTTTTGAAGATACAGAGATTTAAAAAAGCAAGCAGTAGAGTACTAACTAGAAATCATGATGAAAAATTTTCCATCACTGTAAGAATAAAAAATTAAGATTAAATTTTATCCAAATTGCAAAAACATACTGTTTTTTAGAGACCTATGTATGCTGTGTATGGTCACATGTATTGGATATTTTCCCCTCTTCAATTAAGGAAACATTAATCAAACACTTATATATCTGTGGCACTGAAGACACAAAAATAATTAGGGTATGGTTCCTACCCGCAGGATGTTCATTCACAATCTATGGAATAAACAAATTTGTAAAAAAAAAAAACAATCAAAATATAATATGACAAGTGCTACATAGTGTTGGTAATAGCCATGACCCAGTGGAGGGGGTGGGAGGAGGAGACTGGACAATAATTAAGATGAACCCAGGGTACAGGGTCAAGTGCTTCTCAAAGGCCTTTCCACTGTTTAGAATGTTTTGTTAATATTTTAGTGCATTACACAAGATCTGTATTTACTAATGTATTTATATACAATAATGAAGTAAAATACTAAAAATCAGTATATCCTTTTAAATTTCTGTTAGGTGCATTTCAAGTAATAGTAACATCTAAAGATCAATTATTGGTTAAATTCTCTACATGAATGAGATTTTATAAAATAGCTGTGATGAGAGAGAGAACCAAGATGGGTACTTGCCACCTCTCACAACCACATCAAAATAACAACTAAAATAGAGAACAATCATCATTCAGAACTGCCTGAACGCTGGCTGAATGGAAGTCCTACAACTAGAGAAGTAAAGAAGAAAGTACACTGAGACTGGTAGGAGGGGCAGAGGCACAGAACAGATTAGTCTGACACCCATGTGTGTCTTTTTTTTTAATCAGGAGGGAGATGGTCTCTGCAGAGGTGGCCCGTGAGGAGCAAGGGGTCCCAGCCCCACACCAAACCCCCAGTCCAGGCTCCCAGAGCTGGGAAGAGAAGTCCCCATAACTATGGGCTGTAAAAACTAGCAAGGATTGTGGCTGAGTGACATGGAGGCTGCTGGAGACTAAGGAGTTCCTTTTAAAGGGCCAGTGCACGAACTTACATGGTCCTGCTTCCTCTGAGCTACAGTGCCAGGGTGAAACACATTTGAGGAGAACTGGATTGTCTGGCATCAGGGGCAGGAATTCAGGGACGGCTTTCTACCAGATGGAGGTTCTCTCAGGGGTCACTGCTCCTTTGCTGGGACATCCAGGTCACAGGGCTGACTGGCAGCCATATATGAGTCTCCATCAGCCTGGCTCACACTGTCCACTCTGCCCTGGTGATTCCCCGAGACCCCGCCTCATCCAATTTGCAGCCCCACCCAACCTGTGTGCAGCAGCTTTTCCACATGAATGGCCTGTCCTTGCTCAGGTTTCAGACTTTGCTAAAATCTCTCAAACAAGCAGCATCTGGGTCAGGGTGCTCCAAATCTATCAGTAAAAGGCCCAAGACTCAGCACTAGCACCAGCCTGCATTGCATCACAGCTGGGCCTCGCCTGGGCATTTCCAAACCCAATACAAATAGGAGGAAGCTGCAGATCTCTCTTTAGCTCCTGCCAGGTAGCCCCAGGCTATGGCTCAGGTTCCACCTCCTTGGAGACCCAAAAGGCAGTACACCCAGTGGACAGTGTTGGACTATACCAGATTACAACTCTACACATCCATAAGCAACACATCTAAGGGGCAGACTCAGTGAGTACCAAAGCCCCACTGAAGCAAGTCCTGCTCCATAGGGGTGTCTCCTGCACAGCAGCTCTGCCATTGTAAATGCAGCTGGTCCTCATAACCAATTGGCCTGGAGGTCAATTCTTCCCAGTGATGCCAACAGCAACCAAGTCTCAACTACATCAAGACTGTGCTCACATCCTGCACAGGGGCGCACCTAGAGTGACCAGCTCAGGTGACTGGGGAGGCTAAGCCACTGGGCCCTATAGGACATCTGCTACACAAGGCCACTCTACCAATTCCAGGAGATATAGCAGCTCTAACCAATATAAAGAAACAAACACAGGGAAGCAGCTGGAATGCAGAGACAAAGAAACATGTCACAAATGAAAGAAATGGAAGAAACTACTGGATTCAGAATTCAAAACCATGGTTATAAGACTACTCAAGAATTTTCATGAGACCAAGAAGGAACTTAGTGAGACTTGCAAGTATCTTAGTAAGAATACCAAACACATGGAAAATGACCAGTCAGAAATTAAGCATATGCTGATTGAAATAAAGGATAATATACAGGGGTTGAACAGTAGAGTAGAGGAATCCAAGAATCAAATCAATGATTTGAACTTTGAAGAAGCAAAAAATACCCAATCAGAAAAACAAAAAGAAAAAAGAATCCAAAAATATAAAGATAATGTAAGGAGCCTTTGGGACAACTTCAAGTGTACCAATGTTCTCATTATGGGGGTGCCAGAAGAAGAGAGAGGGCAAGATATTGAAAACCTATTAGAAGAAATAATGACAGAAAACTTCATCTACCTGGTGAAAGAAATAGACTTACAAGTTCAGGAAGCACAGAGAGTCCCAAACAAGAGGAACCCAAAGAGTACCACACTAAGACACATCATAATTAAAATGCCAAGGGCAAAAAACAAAGAGAGAAACTTAAAAGCAGCAAGAGAAAAGCAGTTAGTTCCTACAAGGGAGTGCCCATATGACTGTAAGCTGATTTCTCAACAGAAACTATGCAGGTCAGAAGGGAGGGGCAAGAAATATTCATAGTGATGAAAAGCAAGGACCTACAACCAAGATTACCCTACCCAGCAAAGCTATCATTTAGACTTGAAGGTCAGATAAAGAGCTTCACAGACAAGAAAAAGCTAAAGGAGTTCATCATCACTGAAACAGTATTACATGAAATGTTGAAGGGTATTCTTTAAGAAGAGGAGGAAGAAGAAAAAGATAAAAACCATGAACAACAAAATGGTTTAAATACTTATCTATCAACAATTGAATCTAAAAATCAAAATAAACGAATAAGAAATCTAATGAACAGAATAAACTAGTGAATAAAATAGAATCAGAGGAATGGAAATGGAATAGACTGATGATTCTCAGAGGGAAGGGGGTTGGGGGGGGCAGGAAGAGATTAAACAAAGATCTTATATGCATATGTGCATTTCCTAAGGATACAGGGTGTCTAATGGGGTGTTGAAGGCATGGGACTAGGCGGGAACTGGGTGAAGTGGGGCAATGGGGGGAAAAGAGGGACATTTGTAATACTCTCAACAATAAAAATTTTAAAACATGTAGAAAAAGTAAATAAAATGGCTGTGATAAATACAGAGAATTAACTTTAAGTTTCAAATGTATAGTGTACAAGTTAAGAAAATGAATACCAACTATGTATGGTGTGAGATGGATAACTAGATTTATTGAGGTGATCACTTTCATAAGTTATGTAAATGTCTAATCACTGGTGTGTACACCTGAAACTAATGTAATATTGTACAACTATAATTGAAAAATTTTAAAAATATTAAAAAGAAAATGAACACCACTTAAAAGGTAAGTACCATTCAAGGAAATTGTCAAAATTCTCTCTTACTGGCAAACCATGAACTTTTGTTAAATGCTCTTATTCAAGACAGCTTTGAGCTGATTAAACTTTGCTGGTTACCCTATGCAGCACTGTCTAGGAGTTATAGTAGTGAAACTTCTATGAATTACTTTACAGGAATACCTGTGTCCCTTTTATTAGATGTTCATCTCAACGTGAACTAAACAGCTACACCCATGAAATATGGGCCAAATTAGCTGGTGTTTACTTTGAACACACTGACCTTTGGGAAATGAATTCCCTTTTCCTCTCTAAACTTTCACTGTCTGTCTTGCAATATTTCTCATAGCCACGATGGACTGCCAGTGAAGTGACACACATATCATAAGTCACCATCATTTTGATCTTTTGGGTCTGGGAGACCTATGCCTAATTCATGTCTCAGCTGTTTGTATATAACCATTTTTAAATGGCATATTTTGGTGATATCTTGATATCTTGATAAAAACTGAGGAACTTAACTTGTCTCTAAAGCCCAGATGACAAACATTCATGACTAGGAGCTCTGCATCCACTTATGTTCACCAGAGCGCAGACAGCAAAGCAAGTGCATGCGTGTCTCTGCCACTTGTTGGCAGGACAGCCCCTAAGCCTCTCCCCCTCTTGTACTTGAACGCACAGCAACCAGCATATAGGTCAAGAATCAAGTCCTGGCACTTATCGCTAAAGGGTTTCTTTAAACACACACACACACACACACACACACACACACACACACACACACACCTTCCTTAAAGGGATGTAGGAGGCAACACAGTTGCCTAATAAAACCAAGAGGCTGTGCAGAGAGCCTGTTCCTGCTGGACCAGCCTGGATTTTCCCTCCCTCCTTCTCGGAGGCCCTGTGTCCCCTAAGCCTCCAAGGTTTAAATAGTCCTTGGAGATCTCAGGCCTGAAGTTCTAGCAAGTCCTGCTCACCCACCTTCGAGGGAGACATCCATAGGAAAGCATCCCCCCCACCACCCTGCGCAGCCGCCGGCCAGCCCCTAGGAAATCTTTATTCAGCTGAGAACTGGGCTCTGCAGGAACCTCCAACCTCAGTTACCCCAAAGGGACCTCAGAGAGTCCCGAACCTCGCTCTACAGCTCGGCTGCTCCCACAACTTCCCAAAGATTCCTAGCAATATTCCCAGAGGACTGTTTCCAGCGAGCTATCAGGGGTCCCGGATCCCGAATCCCGCCCGTGCTCCGCACACTTACCCGCTGCGCTGGCCGGTGCCTCTCGAAACAGCGTTCCTGATGCCCTGGACCAGAACGTCAGAACGTTCTCTACCTGCTCACTGTGGCTGCACGCGTGCGCCCCGCACCAGGGCCCG
>NW_005370366.1:3450218-3471982 GCF_000412655.1 Myotis brandtii
CGTCCACCCCAGTTCACGCCCAGCGGCGCCAGAGAACCAAGGGCCCCAATGCGGGCTACACCCTGTGCCCACCGCTCCCTGCCTCCTGCTCCTCTTTTACACACCCCGCGCCCTGAATTCCACATCCTCCTATCCAACCCACTCCCACCCCATCACCCACCAGCGTCCCTACCAGCGCCTGTCTCCCCCTCTCCCTGCATCATCCCCCATCACCGGTTCGGGACCAGCCCTAGTCTCCTCCCTCCCCTACACTCTCACGAGGCGAGGCAGGGTGCATTGGTGGCTGCTGTCCGCGTGAGGACCCCAGAACCTGGTGACTACTGTTTCCAGACAGCAAAGGGGAGGCCTGAGGGCATGAACCAGCGCGCGCACCCGGAGTGGTCTGGCCGCGGGCGGAGGAGCGCTGGCGACACAGTCCGGAGACTTTAAGTAGCGCAGCCAGCCTGGCTCCCCTCAAGCACACTCACTGGGACCACAGTCAGAGAGGCCCTTGTGCGTTTAAGAACCTGTTCCGATGCGCTTGAGACCTGGCCCCGCTGAGGGACAGGCAGGTCCTCGCGGTCACTCATTCCCACTGGTCCTGGTGACCTGCAGGAGCACAGGCTACGCTGCTGGCCTCAGGGTAGAGGTTTAAGGTCTGTCTTCTTTCCTGCTCAGAGATGACATCCGCACTTAGCTGGGCACCTGCGACACAGGCCAAGATCAAGGAGGGACCTGCTGTGTTATAATAATGTTATGGTCATAAGGAAACCCCTCTAATGTGTGGAAATAATTATTGTGTGAAATGATTAATGTGTCAAATGTTTGCTGTGTAAAGACCCCAATACTCTGTAACTTCCAAAATATGGTGAATGCCCCACTACCTTGATTTGAATGTCCTAAGCCCTTAAAGCATAAACACCCTGCTCCTAGCAAAGGCACACGGTCTGGCCCACACTGATAGGACACAAGTTGTTTACTACTGGCTATATAAGCAACAGATTTTTCTCCAGTCGTTGTCTCCTGCCTGAGAGGAGGACTCCACGTCACTCCATGAGACAAGCCCCTGATTGACTGCTCTGCTGTGTGAGCCTGAACCAAGTGTGGCCACCTGTCTGTCTCCGTCTTCTTCATCCGTCTTTCGGTGTGCATTGCCGGGTGGCCTTTGCTGGAGCCTAGGACCCACTAGGAATATATAAATAAACCTTGTGTGATTGCCTACTAATTCTGTCTTGTGTGTTTATGTGTTCCAGTTCGGCTCAGCTGTTTAGACATTTAAGCACATCTGGAATCTCTTCCCCTTGTGGAACTGCGTGGTGTGTGTGTGTGTGTGTGTGTGTGTGTGTGGGTGTTGGTACTTTTGTAGACTCCGTGTTTGTTTGTTTTTAAATTGAGAAATATCACTGGAGATGTTCAAATATTTTTTATTCCCTCTGAGAAGCATGAGTAGTTTCTATTTATTTTTTGATCACAAGAGAACAAAGGTTCATAATACTTGTAGTCTCCTTACAACTATTATTGTTATTCCTGGGGTAATAAATGGAAATAGAATATTGCCATTATTTTAAACTTTTCATTAAATTGATTTGCATTAAAAAGCAAATACAGAAGCATATAAAGTTAAAAGCGGGAGTCCCATTTCTCAGCCCCGCTCGGAAACATCAGCATGAAACCCCAGTGTATTTCCTTCCAGTCTTTTCTATGCCATTGATATAGTTTCTACTGGGGGTCTTCAGGAACACAAAGCTAAATCATGAAAGATGGCAGGTTTTTGCTAGGAAAAGACCGGAAACTAGTGGTTAGTTTGGCCTCTTCCGTTTCTTTGAGAAGCTGGGTAACCCATCCAGGGCTATATGCCACTTGGTCATATGACTGGGAAACCAGTTTCTCAGATTTAAGGGCCGGAGTAGAACCCAGAATGACGGGGAGCTGCCCACTGCTGCCACCTGCTGTCTGCAACGGTCACTGCAGGTGCTGCCTGCTCCCAGGTCCCTGGGCTCCCTCAGGATGGCAGGGCCCAGCCAGCACCAGCCTCCTTAGGGCCCTCCTGCGCCTGCACTGGCACACCCTCCCTCCACAAAACCTCACCGCTCCATTGCTCTGGAGTTTGTGTTTCCAAATGTAGCTATCTAGCCATTGTTGTTTCGTTAGGGTAACCATGAAAATGGAAAATAAAAACACATAAACATACACTATTTCTTCTCATAAGTGGTATAATGAGCAATATTAGCAAACTGCTATAATCTCCTGGTTACAGTGAGTGGCTTGTCACCAGGTTCCAAGGTAGGTTTTTCCTCCAGTTTCTGTCACCTGGATTTTGGAATCTCACCATCTAGGCCTGAAAACGCCACCATCCAATGATTTCTTGGTCATCACTCGTGTGTGTGTGTGTGTGTGTGTGTGTGTGTGTGAGAGTGAAGGGAGATGACTTATTTTAAAAAGCATTTTAAATCATCATCTCATATTAACACAACAACTCTTTAAAGATTCAGTGTTATTTGACTTTACTTCTCTTATATTGTTAATGTGAATGTACTTGAGAATGTACACTTGAAATTAGGTAATGTGATATATTTTATGCTATGTTTATTTTACCACAATATTTTAAAGTGAAATAAGAAAGAGATCTCTTTTCTCAACATTGAAAGACACTGACCACAAACGTGTTAAAAAGTATTCTGGACTCAAGCACACATCAAACACTGTTGATGTCCCTATCCTATTTTATTAGAGCTATAATGCACCAAAATAAATCCCTAAGCTTATACATATTGACCATAAACATTAAACTAATCAGGCAAGTCTGAGCACAAAGCTGTCTTTCCCTGCCCCGTGAGAGTCATGTTCAAGTCTGGTCAAGTCATTGAGGGAAGAAGTACCAGAAAATCACTCTGCCTGGCACACAAGGTCTGTGTGGGTCCCTCTTGAAGACTGGAAGTGGTGGCAGCTGGCAGTCGGCATGTATATGAAGCACTTTCCAGCTGAGTGAGGCCCAAGGGTCAGGAGGAGGCTGGTGCTTTGTTCTAGTAGCCAAGACCGGGAGGAAGTTTCCCATAGGACCCACTCTCCCCGGGACTCCCTTTCTGGAGTGCTGTGGCTCCCTTCTTCCCTGCTGGTCCCTCTCCCTCCCCTCCTCCTTCAAGTCCTCTTCCTCAGCTGGATAGGATACCTCCCCGGCTGCCAGCTCTCAGGTTTGCTGAGAAAATTCAGAATTTCCTGAGCTGACTTCATGCGGCACAAACTACTCCCTGAGGAATGAATAGTAAAACAGTGGCTACTTTCACAAGGATTAGGACTCTCAAGATAAGAGATCCCAAAGCATGTTTTGTCTTAAAAACCAAAGCAAAGCCCTAGCCGGTTTGGCTCAGTGGATAGAGCATCAGCCTGTGGACTGAAGGGTCCCAGGTTTGATTCCGGTCAAGGCACATGCCTGGGTTGTGAGCTCGATCCCCAGTGGGGGGTGTGCAGGAGGCAGCCAATCAATGATTCTCTCTCATCCTTGATGTTCTATCTCTCTCTCCCTCTCGCTTTCTCTCTGAAAACAATAAAAAATATATATTTTTTTAAAATAAAAAAAATTTTTTTAAGAAAGCAAAAAGCGTGAAAAATCATTCAGGCCTATTTTCACAGAAGGAGAACTCCACCTTCAGAATGTGGGATGACAATCCCAAGGGCCCATCAACAGCATTGGTTCTGACTCTGAGCCCTTTTAAAATTGGTAGTGCGATCTAAGCAGAGGGTGTATTTAAAGTCTGGGTTGGATAAAAGGATACTTAGATCTTCTGTCATTAACTATGTCATTAAGGATGCCACCGCCCAGACTGGTATAATCCCTTAGGAAGACTGTGGAGGTTATTCTCAAGCAGCAATTTCAAAATATATTATCAACATCAATACTAATCTACTCGTCGTAAGCTTCTTTATCACTTCTGCCCAGCACCTCTACCTCTGAGAATTCAGGTAAGTCTTACCCAACCCTTTGAGTTTGCTGGAATTATTTCAGGTTCACAGATAAAGAAATTAAGTTCTGAGCAATTAAGAGACTTCCCCCACAGTTATACAACTTATAAGAAAACCCAACATTGCATAACTTTGTAAGTATTCAAACTGATTTGAAAAGATATCGGTATGAGACAGCACTTGGCAGAGTAGCTGGCACAGAGGTGACCTCCGTGGATTCCATTGTCCCTTCTTCAGCACATCCTGTCATCGTTATGAGGCTATTTAAATGGGAGTGATCTTCTCCAGCATCACAGATAAGCAAACTAGGCTTCAAAGACCCAAAGGGCTTGTCTGAAGTAACACAACTAACAAGTGGCCACATCCAGGTTTGAAAGACCTTGGCCCTATTGTGACTTTGAAATGCATAATTCAATTTGAATATACAGTATACCCAAGAGAGCTTTCATGTAACTTGTTAATTATTATTTTCCAATTTAAAAAATGTTTAATGTTGACACTATTGCAGATGTTCCCCATTTTCTCCCCCTTTGCCCATCTCCATCCACTTCTGCATCCTCCTGTCTTGGCCTTCACCACACTATTGTCCATGTCCATGGGATGTGCATATATGTTCTTTAACCCCTTCACCTTCTTTATCCAGTCACCACCACCTTCCTCCCCTCTGGTACCTGCCAGTCTGTTCCATGTTTCCATGCTTCTGGTTCCATCCATGCGTCAGTTTATTTTGTTCATTAGATTCTAAATATTAGTGAGATCATATGGGATGGACCTGGAGAGTATTATGCCAACTGGTCAATTATTTTAAACTTCCCTAGTATTTCAACAACTGACTCACAATTTAAGTACATTCTCTGTTTTGGAAACACTCTAGGACCAGTGACTTTAACTAGAGCTCGTTTGAGAGGGAAGTATTTTCCAAAAAGCTCCCCGCTGCAGGGTCAAAACTACATGTGTTTGAATGCGAAATACTTATGCCAACACAAATAGAAGGACGATGACCTACCATGGCACAGGCGCTCACCTCCTGCTGTCTGGAGGAGGCAGCCACGAGGACAGAGCAAGACAGGGATGGGTCCTGTGTTCTGAGCTCTACAAAGAGGGGACTGAGCTGTGCTCCTTAAATCCTGGCGCCTGGGGTGTGCCCTAATTTCTGATCTCAGGCTGGTGATTCACCTCGTGGACTGGAGGCCTTAATTAATGGAGATCCGGGGTGTTGTAGGAAGTGGTGGTGACTCGGCAAGCATTTTTCTTTTGCCTGAGTCAGTCCAAATCACAGCCAATACGGGGTAGGACAGGCTTCTAAAAGGGCGTGGGGCCTCATCCTCAACCACCAGTGAAGAAGCAGACGAGTCCTCAGTGAAGAAGAAATGACATGTTGGTGCCTTGAACTCGGCGTAGGAGTGATTGGGGAAGCTAAGATGACGGTGCCGGGCCCTGAGCAGATGGCAGGCATAAGACGCTCCAGTCCCTGCTGACGTAGACCAGCCACTAGGCCCTGACCTGCAGGCTGGACAAGACAACCGGGGTCCAGGCCACATGGAGCTCAGTCAGAAATAGGCCTGGCCAGAGGCCATGAGACTCCCTGGGAAACCGGAACCTCTTGTCAACCACGTTTTGGCTGTGGCCTCAGGAGGCAGCAGAGCACCCCTGGGCCCACGGCCAAGCAGTCAGAGAATGTGAGATGCAGGCATCTCCAACCCTAAGTTCTAGAAAGAGGTTTCCCTTTTCCGTTCTGCTGCTCAAATCCCTACTGAGCATTACCAGGTGCCAATTCTCCATGAAATGCCCGAGACCAAGGTGAGGAAGACAACGGTGCTGCTGGGAAAAGCTTACATTCAGATAAAAAGTGAGACAGCAACTATAATGCAGCGGAAGACACTCCACCTGGGCCTCAGCCCTGCACTCATATTCCCACAAGAGTGCTCCTGGCTAAGTGGGATTTCAAGGTGCCCCTCCTCCTTCCTTCCCTCCCTCCTTGTTGCTCCTCTCCTCTCCTCTCCTCTCTCCTCTCCTCTCCTCTCCTCTCCTCTCCTCTCCTCTCCTCTCCTTCATTCACCCCTTCCCATGAGAGGACAGACCTCACTCATCCATGAGTTTGGGAGATGGATTTGGCCCCTGAGTCTCAGCGCCCTCTGGTCCCTCCCATGTGGTTCTGGCCTGTTCTGGGCTGTGGGGTCTGCTGGCTGGGCAGGCTGTGCCCCTGCAGAAGAGGCCAGCAGTTAATGAGTAGCCAGCTAATCCATCAATTTTGGAAAGAGGTATCAAAAGCCACTTTAGCTTTGGCCAGTTTGGCTATGTGGATAGAGCATCGGCCCTCGGACTCTAGGGTCCCAGGTTCAATTCCGGTCAAGGGCACATACCTCATTTGCAGGCTTGATCCCTGGCCTTATTCAGGGTCCATATGGGAGGCAACCAATCGATGTGTTTCTCTCACATTGATGTTTCTCTCTGTGTGTCTCTCCCTCTCCTTTTCACTCTCTCTTAAAAAAATATCAATGGAAAAATATCCTCAGGTGATGACTGAGAGAGAGAGAGAGAGAGAGAGAGAGGGGCTACTTTATCCTGCCTCTATAAAGCTGACATTTCATTCCCATCTGTCCGTCCTGTGTCTTATTTCACATTTTGTTCTGAACTTGGGAGGGAGCTCAGGGGGTGCCCCACGGAGCCCAACCAGAGACCTGTGGCTAAGTGGCAGTTTGTGAAAGCCCAGAGCCTGGCCTCCCTTCCACTCAGCGCTGAGTGTCTGTAGGGTCTATATCCACAGAACAAAGGAAGGAGCGGTGCACTCTGCCTCGGGTGGCTGGGGTGAAGACATTCCACCGAAGCCTGGAGCGGCTCAGGAAGAATAGACCCTCACTAGGCAGAGGAGGAGCAGTGAGGCGTGCTGGGCAGGTTGACAGCTTAGGCTGAGAGTGGCCCTCCCTGGGTGCCATGTGAGGACCTCCTGGAACTCGGTGCCAGCCAGGCCTCCTCATGGTTCCTCCCTTCATGGGACCAGACCCCCAAGTCTCCCTCAAAGACCCTCTTACTTCCCACACCCTTGCCCAGAACCGTGCTCTCTAGCTGAAGTCTACAACCACCCTCTTTTGTCACCCACTATGGCCATGAAGGACGCTCTTGGTTTTCCTTGTTTCCTCACCCACCTCATGTCCCATCATTTCTGAAAGACTCTGGTGCTTCCTGTCCATCCGATGTGGTTGGATGCTCTCCCCGTGGTCACAGAGAGTAAGTGTCTTATGACCTCTGCCTGCCCTCATGGGTCACGGTCACACAGTGAACGTCACAGCACTGCTCGCTCCCTCCGATGCAGCCCAGCGGCTCCTCTCTGCTCAGAAGTTGCCCTGTTCAGGGAGTTCCTGACCAGAGAGACTTGGAGACACAGACTGCTTTCTTTCAACCCTCACAGCAACAAATAGGTCCATTTTCTGAGTCATCGAGAGAAGCTGAACTTCTAAGAGACAGAATCAAGCCCAGAGAGTTTCAGGGAACTCCTTTTATTCCCTAACTCAGATATGCAGCACCCGGAAGAGGCAAGTTCACAGAGACAGAAGGTGTCAGGGTGGCTGCCAGGGACTGGGGGCACGGGAGTGGGGAGGTGACCCTCCTGGTTTCTCAGCCCTTTAGCGGCCATCATCTCCGAGGGCCCCAGAGCCACCTCCACAACCCACTCTGGAGGCTGGACGGTAAGGACCAGTCCCGGCCAAGTGCTGGGGACACTGTCCGGTCAGTGGTGTGTCCCCTTCTCTGGCTCACCCTGACAGGGCTGACACTGTCACCATCTGCATCTCTCTGATGGAGACATTCCACCTGTGAGGTTTGCGGCTCTTGTCGGCACCTGAGATAAAGCCTGAGACCTGCTCCATCCCTTGTGATTACATACACAAGGCCCCGTGGGAAGGCAAGGGCCTACTCTGGGCCATGTCAGCCTCTCCCAACAGCACTGCACCATGGGCACCATCCTCAAATGCCAATGTCCCCAAAAGGCCAAGAGCTCTCGGTCCACTCGACTTCACTGTTGCCGCTCACTTAGATCTCCTCACCCCCTCGGCGCCTCCCAGCCTCCCTGCCTGCACTCCTCCCAGCTTCACCCCTTCCCATCCAGACCTCATGGCCACACCTGAACCCCTGGCCTCACTGGCCTTCGGGCAGACCTCACACGCAATCCTGGTGCTGGTTAACTCTCCTCACCTGGTCCTGCCAGGGAAAAGCGCCTAACTGTGCTTGTCACCTACAGTCCAACCTGGGACTGACAGTCTGTTCTGTCATCCAAGGCCTTGGACATCTGGTCCCAGTCCACACTGCCAAACTCGCCTTTTATCGCTTCCCTAGTGAAGTCCTTCACACAGGCCAAATGGTCTCTTCCTGGACCCATGCATATGTCCCATTATCTTTTTAAAACTTGTGGTAAAATACACATAACATAAAATTTACCATTTTTAAGTGCATGGTTCAGAGGTATCATGTACATTCATGTTGTGCTACCAATCACCTCCATCCATTTCCAGAACTCTTTTCATCTTGCAAACAGAAACACTGACTTTCTATTTCCACTCCCCCAGCCCCTGGCAACCACCATGTACTTTGTATCCCTATAAATCTGACTGCTCTGGGTGCCTCATATATGTGGAAGCATATAGTATCGGTCCTTTTGTGACTGGCTTATTTCACTGAGTATAATGTCCTCCAGGCTCATCTATGTTGTAGCCCGTGACATGATTTCCTAACTTTATAAGGCTGACAATATTCCATTGTATGTATAGGCCACCATATAGATCAATGGGTATTTATGTTGTTTCCATCTTTAGCCATTGTGACTAATAATGCTGTGAACATGGGTTTGCAAATATTTGTTCAAATTGAGATCTCTCTCTCTTTTGGAAAAAGCAAGGCAAATGGGAAAGTTCATGCTTTCTGGAGATATTGTGATTCAAAATTGACCTAAACTTATATTTTTTTCTTTGGAAAAATAGATATCATAATTAATAAGGAGACTGAAAAATTTGAATGGACTATATTAGGTGATTTCCCCCTCTAACAAATAAGAGAAGTAAAGTCAAATAACACTGAATCTTTAAAGAGTTGTTGTGTTAATATGAGATGGTGATTTAAAATGCTTTTTAAAATAACTCATCTCCCTTCACACACACACACACACACACACACACAAGTGATGACCAAGAAATCATTGGATGGTGGCGTTTTCAGGCCTAGATGGTGAGATTCCAAAATCCAGGTGACAGAAACTGGAGGAAAAACCTACCTTGGAACCTGGTGACAAGCCACTCACTGTAACCAGGAGATTATAGCAGTTTGCTAATATTGCTCATTATACCACTTATGAGAAGAAATAGTGTATGTTTATGTGTTTTTATTTTCCATTTTCATGGTTACCCTAACAGAACAACAATGGCTAGATAGCTACATTTGGAAACACAAACTCCAGAGCAATGGAGCGGTGAGGTTTTGTGGAGGGAGGGTGTGCCAGTGCAGGCGCAGGAGGGCCCTAAGGAGGCTGGTGCTGGCTGGGCCCTGCCATCCTGAGGGAGCCCAGGGACCTGGGAGCAGGCAGCACCTGCAGTGACCGTTGCAGACAGCAGGTGGCAGCAGTGGGCAGCTCCCCGTCATTCTGGGTTCTACTCCGGCCCTTAAATCTGAGAAACTGGTTTCCCAGTCATATGACCAAGTGGCATATAGCCCTGGATGGGTTACCCAGCTTCTCAAAGAAATGGAAGAGGCCAAACTAACCACTAGTTTCCGGTCTTTTCCTAGCAAAAACCTGCCATCTTTCATGATTTAGCTTTGTGTTCCTGAAGACCCCCAGTAGAAACTATATCAATGGCATAGAAAAGACTGGAAGGAAATACACTGGGGTTTCATGCTGATGTTTCCGAGCGGGGCTGAGAAATGGGACTCCCGCTTTTAACTTTATATGCTTCTGTATTTGCTTTTTAATGCAAATCAATTTAATGAAAAGTTTAAAATAATGGCAATATTCTATTTCCATTTATTACCCCAGGAATAACAATAATAGTTGTAAGGAGACTACAAGTATTATGAACCTTTGTTCTCTTGTGATCAAAAAATAAATAGAAACTACTCATGCTTCTCAGAGGGAATAAAAAATATTTGAACATCTCCAGTGATATTTCTCAATTTAAAAACAAACAAACACGGAGTCTACAAAAGTACCAACACCCACACACACACACACACACACACACACACACCACGCAGTTCCACAAGGGGAAGAGATTCCAGATGTGCCTGTGGACGCTTGGTTTTCTTTCTCCTGGGAACAGCTGGACAGGTAAACTCTCCAGGGCAGGCAGACTGCTAATCTGAACAGATCTCAGCCCTGATGAAAGCAGCCCATGGAAACAGCTCCATGGGGATTTTAAAGCAACCAGGCACTCCAGTTTTGCCCCATTCCTGCAATAAATCACCACTCATAAAGGGAGCTCTGGGCTCATTTTCAGCTTTTAGAATGGCCAACAAAGTTCAGCCCCCTAATACCTATGAAAGACCCCTGCGGGCCAGGCCCGTGCTGGACCCTGGGGAGCGAAGCAATGCAGAGGGGCCTTAGCTGAGCCAGTAGAGCTGGCAGAGTCACAGCAGGTCCCAATTATGCCCCATTTAATTAATTATCTGTTTAGACTTAGTGGGACAAACGCAGGTGACCAGGAGTCAGCAATAACAGCCTATCCCCTGGTGCTTAAATGTCTAAACAGCTGAGCCGAACTGGAACACATAAACACACAAGACAGAATTAGTAGGCAATCACACAAGGTTTATTTATATATTCCTAGTGGGTCCTAGGCTCCAGCAAAGGCCACCAGGCAATGCACACCGAAAGACGGATGAAGAAGACGGAGACAGACAGGTGGCCACACTTGGTTCAGGCTCACACAGCAGAGCAGTCAATCAGGGGCTTGTCTCATGGAGTGACGTGGAGTCCTCCTCTCAGGCAGGAGACAACGACTGGAGAAAAATCTGTTGCTTATATAGCCAGTAGTAAACAACTTGTGTCCTATCAGTGTGGGCCAGACCGTGTGCCTTTGCTAGGAGCAGGGTGTTTATGCTTTAAGGGCTTAGGACATTCAAATCAAGGTAGTGGGGCATTCACCACATTTTGGAAGTTACAGAGTATTGGGGTCTTTACACAGCAAACATTTGACACATTAATCATTTCACACAATAATTATTTCCACACATTAGAGGGGTTTCCTTATGACCATAACATTATTATAACACAGCAGGTCCCTCCTTGATCTTGGCCTGTGTCGCAGGTGCCCAGCTAAGTGCGGATGTCATCTCTGAGCAGGAAAGAAGACAGACCTTAAACCTCTACCCTGAGGCCAGCAGCGTAGCCTGTGCTCCTGCAGGTCACCAGGACCAGTGGGAATGAGTGACCGCGAGGACCTGCCTGTCCCTCAGCGGGGCCAGGTCTCAAGCGCATCGGAACAGGTTCTTAAACGCACAAGGGCCTCTCTGACTGTGGTCCCAGTGAGTGTGCTTGAGGGGAGCCAGGCTGGCTGCGCTACTTAAAGTCTCCGGACTGTGTCGCCAGCGCTCCTCCGCCCGCGGCCAGACCACTCCGGGTGCGCGCGCTGGTTCATGCCCTCAGGCCTCTCCTCCGCTGTCCGGGCACAGCAGCCACCAAGGCACCTTGCCCCGCCCTCGTGCCTGAGAGGTCTGGGGCTGATCTCAAGAACAGGGTGGAGTAATGCAGGTGTAGGTGGGGTAGGGATGCGGGTACCGGTGGGGGTGGGGATGCGGTGCAGTTGCAGGAGGAGGGAGTGAGGATCTGCAAGGCGGGGCTGGGTGGGCTCGGGGTGTGGCCAGTGGTGGGCCTGGTATTACCTGGCCCTTCTTGGCCACTCCAGGCTCCAGCAGAGGTAGAGAAAGTTTCCTTCTGGAGCGGCAGGAGCGCTGTTCCTAGGACCGCGGGCCAGCGTAGCGGTAAGCGCAGGGTGCGGGCAGAACGCAGAACGGGTCGGGCCGGGGACAGTTGAATGGAAACCGGCCTCTGGGAATTCTGCTGGGAGTTTGGGAAGTTGTAGCAGTAGCAGGGCTGGTGAGCGGGGTTCAGGACTTTCTGAGGTCCTTTGGGCTAATTGAGGTTACTGTGCTGCTGGAGGTCCCTGCAGAGCCGAGCTGTCAGCTGACTAAAGATTTCCTGGGGGTTGGCAGGAGGCTGGTGGTGGGGGATGATCTCATGGGGTGTCTCCCTGTGGGGGGAGCAGGACTTGCTCTAGAACTTCAGGTCTGAGGGCTCCAGTGACTACTTAAACCCTGGAGGCTTAGGGAACACAGGGCCACGGGGAGGGCACCCCCGGCTGGTCTAGCAGCTCCCGGCTCTCTGCACAGCTTCTTTGTTAGGAACGATGTTGCCTCTTAAGCCCCTTTAAGGAACGTTTAAAAAGTAACCCTTTAGCGATAAGTGCCAGGACCTGATTCTCGACCAAATGCTGGTTACTGTGCGTTCAAGTAGAAGACTGGGAAAGCCTTATCTGACCACAGTGATCCTTTCTTTTAGGGGCTGTCCTGCCAGCAAGTGGCGGGGACACGCATGCACTTGCTCTGCTGTCTGCGCTCTAGTGGACAGAAGTCTACCTCGGATGCAGAGCTCCTAGTCATGAATATTTGTCATCTGGGCTTTAGAGACATGTGGAGTTCGCAGTTTTTATTTTATCATGATATCACCCAAATATGCCATATATATTTTACTCAAATATGGAATGGAATGAACAAAATGAACTAACAAGCAAAATAGAGACAGACTCATAGGTAGAAGCAGGCTGACAGCTGTGGGTGTGGGCGGCTGGGTGGGGGTGTGGAAGCATTGAGCAAAAAAGAAAGAAAAAGAGAAAAAACTCTTGGACACACCAACAACAGTGTGGTGATTGTGGGGGAGGGAGGGAGTGAAGGAGGTGGAGGAGGGTCTAGGCGGGATGGAAATTTGACTTGGGGTGGTGAACACACAACACAGTGTACAGATGATGTGTTGTGGAATCGTGCACCTGAAAGCTGTATAATTTTGTTATCCAGTGTCACCCCAATAAATTCAATAAAAATAAAAAAATAAAAACAGTTATATATACAAATAGCTGAAACATGAATTAGGCATAGGTCTCCCAGACCCAAAAGATCAAAATGATGGTGACTTATGATATGTGTGTCACTTCACTGGCAGTCCATCGTGGCTATGAGAAATATTGCAAGACAGACAGTGAAAGTTTAGAGAGGAAAAGGGAATTCATTTCCCAAAGGTCAGTGTGTTCAAAGTAAACACCAGCTAATTTGGCTCATATTTCACGGGTGCAATTGTTTAGTTCATATTGAGATGAACATTTAGTAAGGGGAATGCAGATATTCCTGTGAAGTAATTCTCAGAAGCTTCACTACCATAACTACTAGACAGTGCTGAGTAGGGTAACCAGCGAAGTTTAACCGGCTCAAAGCTGTCTTGAATAGGGCATTTAACAAAAGTTCATGGTTTGCCGATGAGAATGTGAATTCCTTGAATGTTACTTACAGTTTAAGTGATATTCATTATCTTAACTAAAATAACTTTTACACTGTACATTGGAAAGTTAAAATTAATTCTCTATCATAGCCATTTTACAAAGCCTCATACATACAAGGAATTGAAACAAAAATTAGGTCTTTTTATGTTACCATTACTTGAATATGCAGCTAGCAGAGAATAAATAGGACACACATATTTTGAGGATTTTATTCAGTATTGCACGTTAATACATTAGTAACACATAGTGTGTATAATGTACTAAATGTATTAAATCATTCCAGAGGTTCTAACTTCTATAAAAATCCAGTAATAGTACAAAAAAAGTTAAGACCAATCTTAGGTATGAATAAAGACTCCAAAATAAAGTAATAGGAAATTGAATTTGCCTTTTTCATCCCTTGCCCAGACTTTGGTTTTGTCCCTATCTTCAACTAAGTGGTCACTTGAGATCCATCCTTGGCCTCCTTATTGTGAGATCACAGGGCCCCTTCTTCTGGAAGGCTCTGAAAACATTGACATTGTTAGTCACCTTCTGCAAAGTCCTCCGTCTGTCTCCTCAATTCTGGGCCATCCCAGTTCTCATTCTTGATGACTGCTCTCAGGGGAATAAGCCTTCTGAGACCTAAAAGGCATCAGCAGGGGAGTCAGACTCTCCTGGTCCTGGGTGGCCTTCCTCCCAGCCCTTCCTGGTTTCCTTGCATCTGCTGGCTCTGTGGTGTCTGATCTTTACAAATATGCAAGATCTACCTGACCATTTTCCTCCCACGGTTAGACTTTTCTAAAAGAACGTTGCTAGATGACTAGGAGAAACAATAATGAAAATAAAATATAAAAGGATAAAACAAATTTTCAGGGCACAAAGTCCAAGAACCTAATAAAACTTAAAGACTATGGACTCTCGGCAGAACCCATCAGACAACACTGAGGGTGGTCCCTTCCTGCCACCCTCTCCAGGGAGGGTCTCTGGTCTCCAGCTCTTCTCTGTCTTAGGTCCTCACCCACCTTGTCAGATCGCGTGCCCTTCATGAAGCACCCACCACACATTGGCCACCTTTACACACACCAAGGGCAATGAGTCGGTTCTGTATCCTCTTCATCTCTTGTGCTGCATTGTCCATGACATCTGTCTCTAAATTCTGTTCTTAGCACTGTGGCCCTCACCCAGAAGAGGAGGTGCTACCCTGTAGACCCGCTTCCCAGCTGCTTCTAACCCCAGGTCTCCAGCTTCCAGCTGGACACTTTCACTCAAATCTCCCACCACTGCTTTTAATCCACACAGTCACCAAACCAAAGTTCTCATCTCCCCTTCCAACCTCAGTTAGCACTCCTCCCCATTGTCCTTCTCTTTGAATCCCCCCATAACTTTCCCGCTCACCAGGCTCAGGCATGTAAGACTTGTCTTTCACTCATACCTCTCTCATCTCTGGCTCTGCTCAGAAACTACATGATGCTTTCTTTTTGTCTTTAGAAAGTATCTCTTCTCTGTCCTTCCTCTTTTCCATTCTCCCCTCCTGTCATCCAGCCTGGCCTTCAACGCTCACTCCAAGGTCACCACACCTTTCCTGAGTCCCAGCGGGCTGTAGATGGCACCTTCTTTCTTGAACAACACTTCAGCATCTCTCTCCCCTCTCTAAGTGGCTTAATGGCTCTCTAGTCCTTCGGTTCATGTGCACCACCAGTGCTTACTGAATGCCTACTGTGTGCAAACATGGCCCCAGCCTAGCTCCATGTGCACAAGCAGCCATTAAATTCACTGCTTTCTAATCCAACGCCCTGTGTCAGTCACGTGATCACACCTATTCCCACCACACAGGAACCTCGCTCTGTCCTTAAAAGGTACTCCCTTCACTCTCCCTTCTATCCAAAGCCACGTCTCCTAAGCCCAGTTCCAATTCCACTCCTCCCCAGCTATACCTTTTAATATTAGTACACTTCTTCTCTGAAATCCCTCTGCCCTTATAGAGCTCCCTATTCTCCTGAATATTCCCATCTCCACAAATAGATCTCAAGATAGAGACTGTGTTTAAGTTGAAGACACAGCATGTGCTAATGCATAAAGGTCGTGTTTCAGGGCCCACAGGGAGTTTGGTGCCCAGAGTCAGCGCTGGACCAGGTCCTCCTGGGGGGTGCACACTGGCCATGGCTCTTGTCCTGTGTCCCAGAGGCAGATGTCCAACAGGGTGGAGGGAGGGGCTAGGGCCGAAGGCAGAGTTAGGGGTCTTGTGACAGTCTGGGGCTGATGGCATCCCTCCAACCTCAGCGGGATGGCTTGGGGTCTGTGTAGGAGTCAGAATTGATAGCTTGGAGGAGAAGCAGGCTGTCACCTAGAATAATTCCCTGACATCTGACATCCCTCATTAGAGAGTGGGTTGTTTCATGTTCAATAATTAAGTTTCTCAATGAAAACTCGTTAATGTCTAAAAACATGCGGAGTAGAGCAGATGGCAGTTATAATATGGGGCAAGGAGGCTGGTAGGATACGTGAAGATTAAGATTTCTCTATGGAGCTCAAATGACCAAAACAAAGCGTTGGAAGTTTACTCAAAAAGAGGATTAACATCTGCCTATCTTTTTTAGATCACAGGGAGTAAAGTTTTGTTTGTTTATTTGCCTTTAAACCAATTCCTAAAAATTAGTATTGTTAAGCATTTTAAGATTCGACATGATAGAGTTTTCTTTATTCTTGTATGTATACTCACGGCCTAGCCCACGTTCCTTACTGCACAGACTGGCCGTGAGAACAGCGGTGCTGTCTTTGGTTCCAGTTTGGAGCATCTGACCTGTTTGAGCAGAGGCCACATGGAGGACACCTTGTAGGCTTGGTCCCCTGCGTCCGAGGAGCACTGTCACCTTCACAAAGTGGGCCCAGGGGTCTTCCCTCTGCCTGAGAGGCAGTTCACTGCATATGACCATGGACCCCACCTTACAGTTAGAGACACAGGCTCCTGCCCAAGGACGCACAGAGAGTGAACCATCTATGTAACATTTGCAAAGAGAAAGATTCAAAAGGAAAGTAAAAAGTGGAGGAGGTAACAGATTAATACGGCAGAAGTTATGAAGGTGGAATGAGCACGGCACAATCAGGGAGAACATTGCTCTAACCTCACGTGAGCAGGACAGGTGAGATGAGGAACTGGACGGCTGCACAGGAAGCCCCAGAGACAGAGCCCGGAAGAGGCCAGGCTGGAGTTAGGAGGCTGGGAGAGGTCCGTGTCCCTTAGGAAAGTCATTTGTCTTTCTTGGTCTTACTTCCTTATCTCTGAAGTGAGTTAAGTAACCTGTGTTTCTCTCATTTAATCCATGCTTTTGTAGGGTGACTACAATACTTTATTGGTGCTGTAGACCTTGGTTTAACCCACGTGTCATGGCACACGTAGACAGGTACACAATGCACACACATACAGATGTACACACAGGAGTACACTATACAGAGGTGCACATAGACATTGTGTGAAGAGCTCTGCGGGACAGGCCACATTGGGAAGCGGGAGGGCAGCCACCCAATTACACTATATTCCAACTTTTATGTACAAGGACAGATGGTTGGACTTGAGCTCACCTGTCCTACCTGATTATTAACAAACATGTTCCCTTACAGGCTGGCAGTCTGGAGCAATGGGAGACTGGAGCCTTCTGGGGAGACTCTTGGATACTGCACAGGGGCACTCCACGGTCATTGGCAAGGTCTGGCTGACAGTCCTGTTCATCTTCCGAATCCTGGTGCTAGGAGCTGGGGTGGAGTCGGTGTGGGGAGATGAGCAGTCAGGCTTCACCTGCAACACCCAGCAGCCAGGCTGCATGAACGTGTGCTACGACAAAGCCTTCCCCATCTCCCACACCCGCTTCTGGGTGCTGCAGATCATCTTCGTGTCCACGCCCACCCTCATCTACCTGGGGCATGTGCTGCACATCGTGCGCATGGAAGAGAAGAAGAAAGGGAGGGAGGAAGAGCAGGCAAAGGGAGAGAGCGACCATGGCCAGAAGAATAGGCCTCTAGTGCGAGACGACCAGGGAAAGGTCCTCATTGCAGGGGCCCTGCTCCGGACCTACATATTCAACATCATCTTTAAGATGCTATTTGAAGTGGGATTCATTGTCGGACAGTACTATCTTTATGGCTTTCAACTGAAGCCACTCTACCACTGTAACCGGTGGCCCTGCCCCAACATGGTGGACTGCTTCATCTCCAGGCCCACAGAGAAGACCGTCTTCATCATCTTCATGCTGGTCGTGGCCTGCCTGTCCCTCTTACTCAACGTGCTAGAGATATACCACCTGGGCTGGAAGAAGCTTAAACAGGGCATGACCAACCACTATGGCCCAGACACCGCTGAATCCAGGGTGGGGGCAGCAATATCTGGGGATGTGATCCCACTCCCCTCCCACTAGGCCACAGACACTGGTGCTTGGGGTGCCCTTGTACTACACGCTCTCTGTCTCTTCCCTGGGATGGGCAACAATCATCATTATTCCAGGGCCCCTCCACCAGCAACAGACTTCAACATGGCAGCTCTTTCCCAAACACAGGGGAAGGGCCACCCTGACAAATTCTACAATAGTAACCACCACCTGATAATGACAGAGCAGAATTGGGCCAACCAGGAGCCTGAGCAGCAGATTCTGTGAGGAAGTTCTCCCCACCTGTGTCCACATCTTCCTCCTTTACCCCTCCAGGCAGCCCCCTGCAAGCCCCTCAGGAGGGCAGAGGAGGCAGCAAAGAATCTGTCGTGTTGGAGAATGGGGTCAGCAGCCTCCTGGGAGAGAGCAGACTGGAAGTGACTCCTGATGAGCAGCAGCAGGCAGTGACCCGGCTGTGGAGATGCACATGCCCCCTTTGCTGCCCACAGACCCCAGACGGTCAAGCAAGGCCAGTAAGGCCAGCAACAGTCAGGCCAGACCCAATGACTTGGCCATCTAGTGGTGGTCTCCCCAGAGAGCTTTATAATGACCACTTTTCTAGCATCAAAACCAAAGTGCACTTCAATTGAGCAGCTAGAGAGCCTAGCGTGACAGAGAGCACTGGAGTGGGGGGAGAAGACCACCCGAGAGGTCAGGTTTCTGTGTCCGTGCTTGCTGTCCTTAACGCTGGAGGTGGAGTGGGGAGGATGACAATGCTTTCTATGGGGGATGGGGGCAAAGTGGTGTGCAGGGTCTGATGCCCTTTAAAGATATTCATGGTACCCAAGAGCCCTGAGCCAGGAGACCTCAGGTGTTTCTGTCTCTGTGGCGGACTGTTCTTCGATGATAAAGAGGCAGGTGTCCGCAGTCACTTCAGTTTGGGGCCATTGGGTTTTCTGTCCTGAGCTCTCCGGAGCCTCTGGGCAGCCCAGAAGGTCATAGCTGCACTTCGCCCTATCTCTGTTTGATACTTTTAACTCAGAGTTGAAGTTCATTTGGGATATTTGCCAAACTGCACTAAAAGGAGACTTAGAGCAAGCCTATGTAGTGTCATTTGAGATTCTGAAATTCCATGTGAAGCCCACATTTTAAAAGAAATACTTTGTCTTCATGAGTCAGTTAATTACTATGAGAAGGTACAAAATGAAATAAAAGCAGGGAAAAACTTAAGTGCCTTTGAAATACTTGAAGTTCTAAAATGAGAGGTTAAAAGTTAACTGCTGCTGCCAGGAAAATTATTTTTACAGGTGAATGAATAAACTACACCTTTTTAACAGTGAAAATGAACTTTATGTTTCCTAGCCATTCTTTGTGGACAGCCCAGTAACTTTCTAAAGTGTAAATAAAAGTGTGTGGGTTCACTCCCTGTGTAAGTGCATGTGTCATTTTGTGCGTGTGCCTGATTTGTCATCCACACGGACGCTGCTGTGACAGGGAAGGCTATTTGTGTGGTGAGTGTGGCTAAAACATGACAGAATTTCCTGTCCTGCACACACGCTGTTCTGTCTCAGCCAGTGTCTGAGCCGATGAGCAGTGGTGGTGCTGAGTGTGGTCCTCATCACACTTTTCACCCCCAACAGCCACCGATTGTAGTTCTTATTCAGCAGAACACCGTCCACTGTCAATTATCCATTTGTTTTTATGAATCCCTTTACTTTTCTGACGATTCTTGTGTGATGAAAAGACTATGATTAATGTGAGCAGCTAGTTCATTAGTGTGTTCAGCTGGCTGTGGTATGGGCTGACCATCTCCTGAGCTTGAGCTAAACTCACTTCTGACACATGTCCTGCAGTCTTTCTCAGACAGATGGACAAGGAGAGGGAGGTAAGCCCCTCGGAGAATATTTAATTGACTGTTTTCTCAGTTCTCCCAGGGCTGGTGCGTAAGTACTGCCACTTTGGGTACCTGGGAGAGAAGGTCGCCATCACACACAAGTGATCCTCGGGTTTCAGGCAGCAAGCTGAGTTCTCCCAGCTGAGAAGGGCCACTAGAAAGTCCTAGTGTGAACCGCACTGTGTCAGTGAAGCTGTGGTTATTTAGAAAATGCAATAGCAGTTATCAGACAGGGAAAGTGCAGCTCGTTGAATGAGTGTGAAATTTGTCCAGATTCTTAGGTTCCACCCTGGAGACTGTTAATAATGATGATAAACTTTTTGGACCACAATTTGATACTGAGTGGGGTTGGAGGTGTGAGTGGCACTATAATTGTGTTTAGTTTTTGCATTTTAAAATTGGATTTTATTCCTATATGTCATGAAGAGGCCACACTTAGTTGACCACAGTCTACTTGGCCCACTCAAAGCCTGGGTAGGATGTAAAATTAGATTCACCTCCTTGAAAAACCTGTCATTTATACAGAAATTAAATTCTGCAATAGTGCCTATGGGATTTCTGCAGGTGAATGTTCTGATTTCAATTCTTTTGGAAAATGAAAGCTCATCTTACACAGTGTTGCTCTTTGAGGGATCCATGGCCCTGAAGTGGGGCTCCTTCTCCCTCCCACTGAGAAGTGAGAAAGGTCGCTCTGTATTCAACCCGTCATTGTAAACGTCCAAATGGCAATAGAAACAGAAATCGCCTCTTCCTTTGGGCCAGATTCCAGATATTATTTTTTCTAACCTGTTAATTATTTGGAAATTTCACTGAAACGATTTTCCTCTTAATGTAAAAGATTATTTTTATCCCTATGTTTATTATTAAACCCAAATGCTATACCTCTGATATTTACACATATTTTTAATTTGTCACATATAAGGCAATTATGTTCTTCCACCCCTGCGTTTAGAAGCCCAGTCACCCAGTTGGCACTGCACACTCTGTAAAAGTTAAGAAAGGTAACACATCACTACATTCACAGACCCAAATCCACTTTTTAAATTAGAAATCATCTCTTATAAAATCACTTTCTCATTTTTAAACTTTATTTGCTGAGTTATTCCTCCCCACCCCCCATGAAATTGACAAAAGGATATCTTAAATTTAAAAAGAGAGAGGTAAAAATAGCAAGTCGGAATATTCTGATATTCCCTGGCTTTCTTTGATCTTTAAGTGGCTACATCATAGAGTTCTCATACAAGAACACCTAGAATATGAACTGTGGATGCAATTCAAACAGTCTTTTAAAAAAATTAACCTGATGAGATTAGGTCTCTTCTCAGTTTAGGCTTTTCTCCCTGTCAATACTTTATTTAATTCTTTAGTATTACTAAATAAAATATTTTTATTTTAAACATTTTCTTCTGATATTTGTAACAACTCTTTAAAAACTCTAATAAATCAAAGTTATAAATAAATATAGGAGCTTTCAAATTCTTGTATATATTCCAATATCATTTATAAACTTAGTCATATGCTCTTAAACATTTTAACTACAACTCTAAAACTAATTACACATTTTACATGAAAACATTTTAAATGAAAAACCTATTGCCAGATGTGTTAATATGCCAGATCCCCTTAAAGATGACAAACATACAATCTCCCAGCAGTTGACACTGTCAGAAGACAGGACAGGGATTGCCTGGAGTCAGGTTAATGAAGGAGTGACTGCAAAACAGATAAGGAAACTGTACTGGTGGCTACACAAGTATAGACATTTTTCAAAATTCAATAACCTGCACCTTAAAATAGACTTACCATATGTTACTTATATGCCCACAACATTGACTTAAGGGGAAATATATATATACTAGAGGCCCGGTGCACAAAAATTTGTGCACTCGGGAGGGGAGGGGGGTCCCCCAGCCCGGCCTGTGCCCTCTCACAGTCTGGGACCCCTCGGCAGATAACGACCTGCTGGCTTAGGCCTGCTCCCGGGTGGCAGAGGGCAGGCCCAATCCCTAGGTGCAGCCCCTGGTGGGGCTCAGAGCAGGGCCGATTGGGGAGTTGGGGCGC
>NW_005370366.1:3472924-3485696 GCF_000412655.1 Myotis brandtii
AAGGGTAGCGGTCGTACGCTAATTACCATGTTTCTCTTTTATTAGTGTAGATATATATATATATGTGTGTGTGTGTGTGTGTGTGTGTGTGTGTGTGTGTGTATCCATACACATAAAGTTTCTCAATGGATATAAAACCTAAACTTAACACAAAAGGACTAAGTCTTCACTCTCATTGACTTTACCATCTCTACATTTAATTCTATACAGTTTTTTTAAAGTAGTTGAGATGAGATCTGAGAGATGAGGTAGGAGGGGACACCAAGCTAAGGAACAGGAGAGGTCAGTTGAGGTTCTCCATCAAGAGGTGTGAAAGGCAGAAGTAAGCAGTCAGATGGCACTTGAATTTCTGCCAGTTTTGGACCAGCTGTCACAAGATCTGCTGGTGGGCTAGTTGGAAACCGGGACTGCACCACACCTACATGCCTGGGGGACATAACTGAGTAAGGGATACTGGCCAAGGGAGTGTATTAGTTTCCTGAGGCTGCTATACAACTCACCACAAACTCAGTGCCTTAAAACAACACAGATTTATCCTCAGACAGTTCTGGAGGCAGAGGTCTGAGGTCAGTGTTACTGGGATAACACCTAGCTGTTGGCAAGGCTAGTTCCTACCAGAGGCCCAAGGGGAAGACCTATTCCTATTCCATTTCTGGAGGTTGTGGCATTCCCTGGCTCCTGGCTGCAGCACTCCTCAACACCCACTTTCCTCATCTGTGCTACTGTCAAATGTCCCTTTGTCCCCTCTTATAAGGGCACTGGTGGTTACAGGATTATCTCTCCATCTCAAGATCTACAACTTAGTCACTTCTACAGTCTCTTTTGCCATATAAGGTCAGATTTTCAAGTTCCAGGATGTGACATTATGGGGGCCATCGGTGAGCCCAGCAACAAGGAGTTGGTATTTTGGACTGAAGAAGCACTTTTCATGACCTGCCTCAACAGCAGTGTGTTTAACCCTGATATTCCTCCACTTTGTATCCATGGTGTGATGCAGATAAAGTGTGTTTATTAGACAGATAGTGACCGGATGGAAGGGACTGAACCAGCTGGCCCATATCCAATCCACAGATGGCTTCACATAAATGAAATGTTACTTGGAAGCACACTTTTAAAAATGTTACTAGCTAGGCCCCACTTCACTGCAAGGTCCACAGAGTGGTGCTGGCAGGCTTCCACTCACACTGAGCAGAGGAATGAGGGAAGCACCCCCATAATGGCTCTGGGTGAGCTGGAACCCCAAATGTCGCACTGAAGGTGACCAGCTCCACTGAAGGTGGCCTCAGGCAGGTCATGCATTTGTCCATCAGATGCTCACCCCTGGGGCCAGACGGCTGTTGACAGAGCCTCTGGGAGCAATACAGACAGGGACCCTCTGCCCAGGTAGGGGGTACAGATGGCATGACTGCCTCCTATCAATTACTGCTCCTAGAACAAGCATGTCAGACTCAAAGGCTAACACGGGCCAAATAAACAAGGTTTAAGTCTATGTGGGCCGCAAAAAAACAAAAGCTTCAATTTTCATAGAAACATAGGTTTATTTTGATGATAGAATGCTGAATACAAAGGGCTGAAATAAATGAGTAATAGTTACCATAAAATAATAGAACATTTTAATAAAATTAATATTTTTTCTTGAACATTAACTTACCAGATACTGTATAACTGCACAAATTAACAAGCACAACACAAATAAAACTATTTTCTTGTTCTCTGAAAGTGAAATATTTCCTGTTGCGCACACCAAACAAGTCAGTACAAGACTAATGGCGTGGCAATTGGCTGCTAAAATATTCGCTGCTGGTATTAGTGGAGAGAAATGGTGCGCCTGCGTGTAAGGCACGTAAGAAAAATGAATGCAACTCGATTATAGTAATCAGTCATTAGCAAACATTAGTTCGTTATTAATAATTATGTGTAACAGGATATTGTAAAAATTCAGTTACAAATTTTTATTAAAATGATTCTTACATATCGTTATATTGGCTAGGCCGCAAAAATATTTGTTGTGGGCCGCGAGTTTGACATGCTTGGCCTAGAATATCTGCTTAGGGACAAAAAGGCAGCCTTAGGGATCATTTCACTGGTCAATAAAGCAGAAAATGAAAGTTGTAAGAAGATTCATACTCTATATCCCCACCCCATACTCAATATAGCTATTTTTATTTGTAGTTCAAGAGAAAATGTGTCAGACACACATCAGATTTTCAGAAAGTCTTTGAATGGACAAATGAATGACTATGGATGTCTTCTCTTCTAAATTGTGACTTCTGTCTACCTGGGTGTGTGCCCTTCAGACATAGAATAAGGGAGACAGAAAATGAAGGAAGACAATAATTCCAATTTAGGTTATTTCCTGAAACAACATGAGACCTGAAGTGCTTCTTCTGTGGCCTGGCTGTGGGTGTGTCTGATGCTGTGTGGCATTTTCAAGGGGTATGTCCAGTGTAACAGTTACTTACCGACACAACCAATTACTCAAAACTCAGCGACTGGAACCAAAACAACGTATCATCCTACTTAGTGTCTGTGTGGACTGGGGGGTGGCTTAGCTGGGTAGGGCCTTTGGTGTTCTCACAACATTGCAGTTGGCTTCCCCCAGAGTGAGTGATTCACAAGAGAAAGCAAGGAAAAGCTGCCATGACTCTGTGACCAAGTGTCATTGGTCACACCCTGTCACTTTTGCCTCATTCTTTGAGCTATAAGAGAGTCACTTAGTCTGTCCACACTCAGCTATACCTTTGGGGAGCGGAATGTTAAAGAATTTCTGGACATTTTTCAAAACAGTACAGCCAGTCATAATCATAATAAAAGAATCCTATCATTTCCCAGCATGAGTATCCAATTTCAAATGCTGCTTCTCTGATGTTAGGAGCTATGCATCGTTCTTTTTTTTTTTTTTTTAAATATATATATTTATTTCAGAAAGGAAGGGAGAGGGAGAGAGAAATAGAAACATCAATGATGAGAGAGGATCATGCATCTGCTGCCTCCTGCACGCACCCCACTGGGGATCAAGCCTGCAACCCGGCCATGTGCCCTTAACTGGAATCAAACTAAGGACCCTTCAGTGAGCAGGTTGATGCTCTATCCACTGAGCCAAACCAGCTAGGGCTATTTTTTACTGTATTTACTATAAGTCTACTGTAGAAATGACCACTGTAGTGTATATCTTAATTTCCTTTTACTAGTACGAAGTTGAAGTCAACAGCCCTTCCCGCAAAAGAAGAAAATGTGTCTCAAAACTCATTTAAAAAAATTAAACTTCATGCAAAATAGATTAGTCATTGCTGGTTATAGACCTAAAAATTATTCAGAAATCCTTTAAGCATTTCCTCTTAGAATTCTAACATTTGCAAGCAGGAGGAACTTTAAGAACTTTCCTGATTCTTTAACCAAACATAGGGTTACTTTACTGGGTCAGAAGATCTGACCTCGCTATCTGGTTCTTTACATTCTAACACCTTTGGGCATCTCTCACTGAAAGATTACTTTGATTTCTACCACCTTTTTTTGTTAAATGGATGTATAATTGACATATAGCTTGTGTTCATTTCAGGTGTAGAACAGTATCTTCTTTATACTTGTCTCTATTATCAGATTTTTCAAAAATGAGTTAATGTTGCTTTCATAATCTTTAAAAAGGCTATTTTCATTTTTGAAAATTAACTTCAGCCAGAAGAGAAATTTATTTTGAAGTCACATTTAATGATAGAAAAAGCCCAAATACCATATATTGTTTTATTTAAAAAAATTTTTTAATGGCTTTACTGGCTTCATGCATTCCACTTCAATAAAAAGTTTACTTAAAAAAAAAAAAAAGCAGTCCTAGCTGGTTTTGCTCAGTGGATAAAGCGTCGGCCTGCAGACTGAAGGGTCCCACGTTTGATTTTGGCCAAGGGCACATGCCCAGGTTGGGGGCTCGATCCCCAGTAGAGGGTGTGCAGGAGGCAGCCAATCAATGATTCTCGCTCACCATTGATGTTTCTCTCTCTCTCTCCCTCGCTGAAATCAATAAAAATATCTTAAAAAAAAAAAGCAGAGGTCACAAACTGAAGGCTAATGGGCCTAATCTGCCCTCAGAGGGCTTTTTCTGGCTGTGGAATGAGTTGTCAATATTAAAGTGTGGGGCCTTGGGCAGGGGAGCAGCCACGCTGCACTCCTCCTGGGCTGTGCAGGGCCAGGGAGGGGGTCACTGTATGTCCCTGTCTGACAGCCCTGCCCTATTCCTCCAGGTACCCCATGTGAACAAAAAGAGGGCAACGTAGCAGACCCAACAAGTTAAGGTGGTTACTCGACAGGCATGACAAGCCCACATAGGATGGTCTGATCATAAATTCCAACTGGGCAGGTCATCGTGGATAGTCAGGTATCAGGCCTGTAGTTTCCTTAGCAAAAGGTCAATCTTTGCCTTAAGTGAGCCCTGTACACTGTTCTTCTGCATCTAGGATAACATACCTTTCAAATGTCAGAGTAATTTTCTTTTCCAGACCCTGAGAAGGCATAACCTCAGGCACCAGAGCATAAGATTGCAGACGTCTCTTGTTATCTTGTTGCCCACATACCATCTCTGTGTGCTGTAAATGTTAAATGTTAACTCTCCTGCCCCCACCGATGTAAAAGTATGTGTGTCTCCATTTTGCGTTTTATCTGACCCTAGAGACTTCCCCATTTGCTTTCTATCTCCTCCTCAATATACCATGGATGGATTTCATGTAACTTCCTTATATTTTCTCCTTTGATTCTACTGCATAAAATAAACAGCAAAACTGCATTTTCCACAGCATTTCCTCAGTCTGCTGAAATCTAGCTCTGGGCATGTCATAAAAATTTTGGCTCAAATAAACTCTTACAAAATTTTTCTATGGGTTTGGATGTTCTTTCGTGGACTTAGTGACCTGAAGCCCTGCCTCGGTTATTCGCAGGGGGAGTGTGGTTCCTGCCAGGACCCTGCTGGCAGCCTTCACGGGGGGTTCAGGGTCACCCCTCTTTGCAGAAGGCACCTGTCCAGCAGCGATGCCCTTTGAAGGGCACTTTCCCAGGAGCTGCAGCACTCAGGCCACCTGGCCGCCGTCATGGGCTTGCTGTTTGGTGCCCCTTCTACAAAGCAGTGCCTGACTTTCTGGTGAAGTGTCCACACTTTGATGCTACATTCCAGGTCTACAACTGACTGTTAATTTGGCTCTGAATTCCTCTGTGCCCTGGGAAGTCCAGGCCAGCCTTTTTCTAGACGAGATATTTTATAACTTTTAATACATTTTCAAAGTGGTGAGGTGCTGGGAGTGGCACTGGCCATGTGGTGGTAGATGGTAGATCAGTGCCCTGCTGTCTTGATGGTGCTGCAGCAGGCAACAATTTATTCATTGTAGCCTTTGCCATCTTACAGATTTTCTGGTATTCTTTTTATAAGAAAAAATATTGGAAACTGCAGATGAGGGCTTGGGTAACATGGGACCTGGCACAATTCAAATTGGCACAATGGCAATCTTTGTTCTTTATATATAAATTGCTGGGCTAGTCGAGGGCTCTGCTCTGGAGCAGACCCAACTTTTAGGAAGGTCTTCTTTGCTCTCTTAACAGAGGGCCAGAGTATGGAAAACCATGCTTGTATTTTTGTAACTTACAGGAAAATGATGAGTAAAGATAAAAATTAAAAAGTGAAATGTTGGAAAATGTGTTAAGAATGGCATGTAAGCAAATATATATTAACTTGAAAATGTGAATCCAGTGGATCTCAAAAATTTTAATTCAATTATTCGCCTTAGGTTTTCACTGAGGGTAAGTCTGTGTTCTTTGTCATACATAACTCCTCCTCCTCCCAAGAAAATCTGACCATGCATTTGGGATTAAAGTAACTGCTATCATTGATTCCTTTATTAACCATAATAAAGTTCTTTAAAATTATAGATTCTGGTTAATTTGTTTCTGAATAAATTAGAATAGAATAAAAAGTTGTATTTATTTTTTATCTCTCTCTCTTTTTTTTAAAAAAAGTAGATTATCAACTAAATTTCTTTTTTCTGTTTAGTGAAGTGATCTGCAGAGGCACCATTTTTTTTAAAATTATTTTTTCAATAGAAAATATGCATTCTATAGTAATAGTGATAACCTGTAGAAGTCCAATTCTGAACATTGTTGGAATAATTCAATTTAAAGGCATAATAAATTTTGATTTTCCTTTTTTCATGTATTGTGGCAAATATATCTGCTTCCCCTCATATATATTAAATATTAGAAATAATATCACCCATTCTCTAAAAATTGTTTTTACAGAATTTAAGTAAATAAAAAATGAGAAAATGGTAATAATTAAGAATGTGATTGAAATGAAAAACTGTCACGTTTAACTTTAAAATTTCAAGGTTTATATTAAAAGCATCATTGTCTTCTTTCAGGTCAATTTGCGCCTCATCTTGGTAAGCGGAAAGACAAAAGAGTTCCTGTTTTCTCCGAATGACTGCTTCTGACATTGCCAAGCATGTGTATGACAATTGGCCAATGGGTGAGTGGTGTTTTTCCTATTGAGAATGAATAATGTTACTTCTTCATGCCCTTACCTTATTTCACAAACATTTTGAAAAAGTTTTAAATATATAAGAGATAAAAGAACAGTTAATTGAGGGTATAAGGCTCAAACATAAAGGGGACCAACTGTATGACCTCCCCTATTCTGCTCTTTAGCTACCTCACTGCAAAATGGTAAAGGTCTCTATGCCAAGTCTCTGTTTTTGACTTAGAACTGCTTGATGTAAATGAAAACTATTTTGTAAAACTAAAACACAATGCAGCTAACATACACTTTCATATAAGTAAAACCATTTATACTGAGATACAAAGTAAAGGGAAAGAAAAACTATCTTAACAGATTATAATACATTCTCTTTGGTCTATACATAGCCTATTTAAAATTAAGTTTGACACAAAGTTAATTTCTAATTCATGTCACTTATATGTTCTCTGAACTACTATAAGGTCAAGAAGGTATAAAGTCCATTTGTGCTTTGCATTTTTAAGCCAGTGTTATGATACCAGAATTTTTTTGGAGGGTGTGCGTGTATCATTCCTTCCTTTCTCTGGCTCTTTTCTGTGTAATAAGACTGTCTTGCTGTCTTAAAGTGAATCTTTAGCTCATGTGCTTCCTTTGAATTTTCCAAACGTTATCTTGACCTTTTTATGGCATGTACCATAATGATATGATTGTTTCAGCTGATTTCACTTAATTTTACTAGTCAAAGCAATTTGGACTTTTAAAGGACAAGACTTGTTTCAACAAAGAACACAGTATATACAAATGATTAAATTACTTCAGTGTCTCTCAACCTTAAATAATATCTTTTTAGAGGAAAAAATTCTTGTCAATTCCCTTGTGCTGAATTAAGTTATTTTTATCATAATGTTTATCTTAAAGATAGAAACATAAAATCCAGTTAAAACTCTTTATCCTTATTAGCTCGTATACAACCATAAAACTAAAACAGATCCACAAGGAAAATATAAACATAACTCTAAAACCAATAATATTCAAATTAACAACATTATTGTGCCCTATGATGTATTTTTACTAAAACCAACTTAAGGCTTGCACCATAAGTGTGGTACTGTTGACTTGGCGTGCATGTGTTCTTGCTTGGGGAATGAGGACCCAGTCACCACAAAACCTTCATTCACACCGTGTACCTAATTGCCATTCAGCCTTCACTCAGCAACAATTGATTGATTATGTATTAAGTCAACCTCTGTTCTTTCATTGTTAGCCTCTTGACAATTAAAGAAGTCCTACTTGGCACCAGTTAAATAATAATAAACGTAGACACATACATGGGCATTAAAATCCCAATGCTATACTTGGTTATAAGGTAATTATTTGAATTATCTAGGTCATCTATTCCAGATTATCATTACAATGAAAACAAAATTTAAAAATTCTTGAAGAGGATTTTCAGACCTAAAGAACATGTCTTTGTGGATTCATAGATCTGAGTTTAAGGAACACTGAAGAAAGATCAAATAATTAGATCTTTCTTCCCATTGGTAACCAAGGGTCAAGTCAGTGTTAGTCCTGAATCAGGGAGCTACTGAAGCTGAAGATTGTAGGTAAGAAGGAATTTCAGAAAAGATGAAGTGGGCTAAACTTGGGGCTCTTGGGATATTGGAATTTCCTCATAGCCAGGAGCCAGGCAGGACAGATAGCTGTCAGTATGAAAAGCATTTTTAAAATACCTGTTTAGTAGTGATGTTTTACTAAGTATGACACAACATTACTTTTGTGATTTTGGAGGAAAAGGAGGGTAAAGATAGATAGCTTTTGACTATGGATATTGTAGAAAAGATCACACAGGACAAAAAATGGTAATGCCTCTCAAAAATTTACTTTATTTGGGCAACATTATAATTTGAGGTAAAAGAAATACTTTTATCTGCATAATTGTTTGACTTGGATATTAAAATTAGTTTTAATTCCTTAGAATATCCTGACTAATGGTAAACAAAGGTAAGACCCAAGTGCATGTCTTTGCCATAAATAGTTTCTCAAATGAATGAACCATCTACCAGCATTGGAAATTGATTGTATCAGTCCTATGGAACTTATTTCCATAAAAAAAGTTTTTGAACTTGGCCTTTTCTCAATCTGCCAGTTGTAGTCAGCAATTTTAGATAATGCAAGGAATAAAAATAAATAATTTAATTTTTATTTTATATAAAATATTTAAGTTAAAAATCTAGTTCTAAATTGTATCACATAATGCACAAAAGGTCAGCAAATGTAAGTATTTATTGGTGCTAATAATAAAGGTGTAGTAAATATTAAATCAGTCAAAGAAAATACTTTGTTCAATTTATTTATTTATTTAATCCCCACCTGAGGATATTCTCCACTGATTTTTAGAGAGAGAGTGGAAGGGAGAGGGAGAGACAGAGAAACGTCAATGTGAGAGAGACACTTCGATTGTCCCCCCGCATGCATGCAATCAGGGCCAGGGATGGAGTCTGCAACCTGCAACTGAGGTACATACCCTTGACTAGAATTGAACCCGAGACCCTTCACTCCGCAGGCCGTCGCGCTATCCAAAGAGCCCAAGTGGCTAGGACTGTACAATATATTTTTAGAAGCAATTGGATTTTCTAGGTTTAATCTTACTCAGTTTAATGAAATATTGGTGTTTTTTTAAATCCTTATCTGAGGATATGTTTATTGATTTTAGAGAGAAAGGGAAAGAGAGAGACATTGATGTGAGAGAGAAACATCGATTGGTTGCCTCTCGTACAGGTCCCCACTGGGGATCAAACCGGAAACCTAGGTATGTGCCCTGACTGGAATCCAACACGCAACCTTTTGGTATATGGGACAATGCTCCAACCAACTGAGCCACCTGGCTTGGGCTAGTGAAATATTGTTAATTTTTTAGGTGGAATAGTCAGACACATATCTGTTACTGGGTCAGAGATCCAAAATGTAACTTACTACATATATGTTACTGGGAGCTGAAATTGCTCCTTGAAGCATTGTTCTTCTGCAGTTCTCTAAATTTCAGATTCTCTGAGAGGGAAAAGGAGTTAGCCTATTAAATCAGTGGTGTATGCAGAAATCAGGACACTCTGTGTAGATAATCAAATATGTGGCTTCAAGTTTCTGCAGTTCAAAAAATACTTTAAATGTTTTTAGATTATTTTTACCTGTGAATTAGACAATCACTGTCATTTGTTTTTATATCTATGAAACACTTACATCTTGACCAGAAATATTCTAATAAACCATAATTTTGGGTGTGATGAATTCAGAGTAATCCATACAAAAGGGTTCAAGGCTTATTTGTCCTTTCTTCTAGAAGAGGAGGGATCTAGGAACTCTAGAATCAGAAGGAGTGAAGGCTTGCTGGGGGAGGGAAGAGGGACAGGAGAAAAAGCTGGAGGAGTCTAGGGGAGGGGGAGGGGAAAGGGAGGCGGGAGAAATTACATTCACTTTTTCACTACGCAGTTTGTTATGCTGAGTCACTGAGAGGCACTGGTTTTATCAAATTCATATTCATTATTTTAAGCACACACACACACACACACAAAAGGCAAAACAGTTATTTGCTTTCTCTTCTATCACTTCCTCTTCGGGATATTTTAAACTAGTGTATGTGTTGAGAGAGTTATCTGATAATAAGAGCTTCTGTAAGAAACAAACACATCATACTAGAATTGAGAAAGGTAATGATGGAAATCTCAAATCTCTATCAAAATCAGAGCTTAATTATATCCACAAGCTAGAGAAAATTACTAACCCCATAGCCTATCACATGCCAGTGTCCTTACACAATCATGTTAACAGAGTAGTGTTTCATAAGTTTCTTAAGTAGTGTTTCAAAATGAACTATTATGTTCCTCATCATGCCCACCAGTTTGTCTTTTGACTTTCTTTGTGCACTTCCTTAGCTTTCATAGTACCTTCTAATATATGGTTTGTTTGTTTTTTTTAGTTTCTCCTGAGTATTTTGGGTAAAGTGAATTAAAGTTGTGTCTTCTATAATGTTTATCAAATGGCTTCAAAAAGACAATAAAGTAATAAGTCACCATTGTCCAAAAGTAAACACAATTTTAAAAAATTCTCTTTTTAAAATTTTTGTTCTCTAGTTTTACTGATGTATATTTTAATATTGGAATATTATACTCTGTTAATTACTGGTAATTGAAATTAATTTTCAAATGATACTTTTTTTTTTTTACCTAGGTTTAGACTTTTCACAGCTCTCTCTCTCTCTTTTTTTTTTTTTAACTTCAGGACTCTATTTTGGCACATGTTAGTTTTCTTAAAAAGCAAAAACTAGTTTTTCCGCAGCTCCGACTATTTAAGGAGAAGAACTAGCAAGAAACAAGACTGCAATGATTGCATGAGTGGTGCCTGCTTTTACTGAAGTGGAAGCTCCAAGTGTCTTCCTTGATGTATTCTACCTGTTTTGATTAGAAGTTTAGAACAATGCAGTAGTATTTTAATTTTGTGTTGAAATACATCTAGCAAGTTCATGGTTCTTTTTAGACTGGGAAGAAGAGCAGTTAGCAGCCCAAATATTCTACGACTTATTTATCAAGGACGATTTCTACATGGAAATGTCACATTAGGAGGTAATATTTGCTTTTGTAATGGGATTTAATGTCTGTCTCATGGCAGCATTATCCATTTGTTGGTTTAATGCTAATGTCTGATTTTACTAAAAAATTATAACTTCAAACTCAATATAAATTCTGCCTATTTTTTGATGTCCACTTCTTTACATTTTGCATTCTGTTAAATTTAATTTTAACAGGATGGTGTTTACTACCTTGTGAAATAAACTCTGTCCATATCTATTTAATAAATGTAAATTTATTTACTTCTGATAATATAATTTAAATGTAATATTTAAAGTTAAAGCCAGACAAACTAGGAAACATTGATAACTGGTTTTCAAATATAATGATGGAGGAATTTTTTCAGTTTGACTTTGATGTAATGGCCATTCATGCAAGAAAAATGAGTAACATTAGAGAGACAGTGTCATATAGTGGCTGAAAGAGCAGATTTTAGAGCCAGACAGTCCACGTTGCACCCTGGCTCCACTGCTCACTGGCTGTGTAACCTCCGGCAAGTGCTTTGTGTCCTAGTTTCCTCATAGTAAAATTAGAGGCCCAGCATGAGAAATCACTCCGGATAATCTGCAGCCCCACCCACCGCCCGAAGCTGCTTGCAGCGTTTGAACTCTCTTAAGGGTGGTTGGGAGGGAGTTTCCAATCCCACTTCTTTTCTTCAAAGCAGTGGTTCTCAACCTTGGTTTTCCTGCCCCTCCCCTCTTTTCCTATGTTGGTCAGGAAAGCCTCTGGCTGCTCCCCTCTCAAGGGCTAATCAGGGGAAGGAGCCTTTGACTTTGGCTGTAAACGCACCTGTCTAATCACTGAGCTTATTAGGCCACCCAGAGTCAAATAAACATTTTTGGGGTGTGTGAAAATTTAGGTCTCTGATATTGAGAGGAAAAAACTATTGTTTTAAAATAATGACAACACCTATTTCAAATATTGTAATGAAAGTATGAAAAAAAAACCCTCACATAAAAAGGCTGCAAAAATGTTATTTTACTTTGAAGACAGTAATAACTGAAAATAGCAGGTTTCTTTCAGGCCACATCCTAAAAAGGTAGCTGCTTTTTTATGTCTTAGGCCTATACAAAGGTCTTGAAGACCCCTGACCCTGCCTTCTGAAGATTTTAGGTTAACACGTTTGTCTTAAAAACTGTGAGGTGCCTAATTTTTAAAAACAACCGGCCACACCCCCTTCCTCAACCATATTGTCGCATCATCCAAGTTATACTTTATAAACAGCCTTGATGTGCTACACACGTGCAAAAAGTACACAAAGTGGGTAAACTACTTTGCCTTAGAAGTATATATTTACTAATCACTTAGTTACATTATTTTATTTTTGTGAAATGAGAACTGATTGACCAAACCTTTCAAACAGACCCACCAGACGATAAATATCACCATATGTTTGATTCACAGTACATTTGGGCATAAACACTTCAATTACAGCTTTGTGTTTAGTATCAAAAACCTTTCCTTGTGCGCGTGTTTTCGCTCTGGATTACATTTTGAAAACTGCCTATTACAGATAAAGCACCTTTCCAGGTACGCTTCTGAGAAACATGTATTTATGCACACAAAGGTGCACACCTTTTCACGCACAAACGTCTATATGATGCCTGCGCCGGGCTCCCAGCACATGCCCACCGCGTGTGCGCGGCCGCGCACCCGGTCC
>NW_005370366.1:3485873-3497088 GCF_000412655.1 Myotis brandtii
GGGCAAAGGGCCGCGGGCGGTTTGCAGGCCGCCCCGGCCCCGCTCCCACCCCCGATCTAGATTCCACATGTAAGTGAAGTCATATGGTGCTTTCTCTGACTGGCATAATGCTCTCCAGGTCCATGCATGCTGTCACAAAGGGTAAAATTTCCTTCTTTTTTCTGCCAAGTAGTATTCCATTGTGTAAATGTATCACAGCTTTTTTTTTTTTTTTTAAATCCTCACTGAGGATATATTTGAGAGAGAGAGAGAGAGAACACAGATGACACTCCAATCAACTGAGCCACCCGGCAGGGTGTACCATAACATTTTTATTCACTCATTTACTGATGGACACTTGGATTGCTTCCAAATCTTGGCTAATGTAAATAATCCTGCCATGAACATAGGATGTATAAATTCTTTCAAATTAGTATTTCGGGTTTCTATGGATAAATGCCCAGAAGTGGAATTGCTGGGTCATAAGGCAGTTCTATTTTTAATTTTTTGAGGTAACTCCATACTGCTTCCCACAGTATACACTCAAAGCATTTAGAATAGTGCTTGGTGTGCACTTGTTAGCTACTACTACTCTTTTCAGGTGATTGGAGAAATGTAGCTCAATGGTGCCTCCTTGTGGGTATATTTTCTACCATCAGGAGGGTTTGTTTTGTGAGTCCTCTGTGCATTACCAGTCACCTTGAGTAAAGGAATGCACACAGCTGGGCCATGGCTTAGTGCAGGTCGGAACATTTAAAAATGCTGCAGAAAACCACGCCATGGATACAAAATTAATGCCAAGAAATCTGAGGCATTTCTATACACCAATAGTGAACTTTCAGAAAGAGAGATTATAAAAACAATCCCATTTACCATCGCACCAAAAAAATTAAGCTACCTAGGAATAAACTTAACTAAAGAGGTAAAAGACCTCTACTCAGAAAACTACAGGACATTGAAAAAAGAGATAGAGGAAGACATAAACAGATGGAAGAACATACCGTGTTCATGGATTGGTAGAATCAACATCATTAAAATGTCCATACTAGACAACAGAACCAATTACTGGGCCAGATGCGGTGTGATTACGTGCTAGTGCTAATCATTCCCCAGACATTGTTTAGGCTATAATTGTAGATATTTGAACCCACAACCTTTTTTTTTTTTTAAATATCAGTGAAATTACTAGTGTTTTTTCCAACATATGGGCTATTCATAAAAAGTTTTAAAAATAACCGTGACATAAGAAAAAAAAACCTCTGTTAATTTAATTATAAGCAAATCTTGGTTAAAAGCATTTTAAAATTAACAGGGTGTTAATTTTCACATATGACATACAGATTAGAAATTTTGTCCATTGAATCTGAGATCTGTTAAATTGAGGGCCACAAAATTGAGGGTTTACTGTACATGTATTTCAAAAGTATTGTGATAATTAGAAATTTGTAAGTAAATTAATGATCTACTTTAATATATTTTTGTTTAAATACATTTTGACTTTTTTTCTCTAAAGCTAACATGAAATGTTTAATTTGTTTTTCCTTAAAGGTAAAATATTTTCATTCATTCCTTCAGCACATACTTATTCGTATGTGCCAACACTGCTAATCAATTGGAGATATACAGGGTTAACAAGATAGAATCTCTTCCTTCAAGGTGCTCTACAATACATAGAAACAGATAAAATCCACTATTAAAATACTGTGTGATCAGGGCTAGAGTAGATAAGTGCAAGTGATAAGTATAATAATATCAAATAGGTGGAACATTTCAGGATAATTTTCACAAATACCACGTTTCAGTGGCAGTGTAATAACTGGTCTAAGGGGTACTGCTACCTACTAAGAGATATCTGCCATTTCAAATACAGTTATTGGCTTGTAGTTCTTTTTATAGCTCTTTGTGTAGTTACATGGACCAACTCTTAGTGTAAGAATTGACTATTAGCTCCCTGGCTGTATTGGACATTCATTAAGGATGGGGCCATGTTTTAGTCTCTTTTTCAGTGTTTGTGTCTCACATAAGCTCTTGTACTGTTGATGGGTAAATGTTGAGTGAAGTTGATCTCTTGACAACGTAAATGAATCTTGAGACTCCGTTTCCCTTTGTGAGCAATTTCCCACCAACTGAATTCTTTATCTTTTTGTTGTGCCCCACAGTTCCAACTTCATATTAAAGATTGTGGATTTGTGATAAAATCAAACTATTGATTAATTCCCACTTAAGTCTAAATTTTTACCAGTATATTTTGGAAAATTTTTTTGAATAATTAACAGACAGACTCATTTTTATTATTGTCGGTACTGTGGTGCTGCCAGTGTTTTCAAAAACAAAATAAACCATCTCTGGTTTTAGTGATTTAGGCAAATAGCATAGGAGCATAATCTACCTTTCAAGTTGATCAGTATATCTGGGTGTTTGATAAAGGTTGAGTAATATTCAATTATTTGGTTGTTTGGATGCAACTTTTCTTTTTAGTCTTCTTTGTCCTTGAATGTGGATAATGAAGAAGACAGCACACAGGGTCATAGCAACTGTCTTCCCATATTCTAATGGCAAGTGTGGGGAAAGCTTCAGCTTGTGACTTTCTCTATAGCCCGGTGACTTAGATGTTGGACCAACAGCTGGAAAAGCAGACAGATTTCTATTCAGTACCAGAAAGAATGTTTGAACAGTGGCGCTGCCTAAAGAAAGAATGGACCTCCGTGAGAAAGAGTGAGGCCCTTGTTATTGGTGACGTTCAAGCAGTGGGTGAATACAGCCATGGGCAGGGGTCAATCATTATGTTAAACGAGGAGACCTGGGCATTCTCTGCCACTGTTGAGATTTTGTGGTTTAATAAGATTCAGGTTTAAATTTTTGTTATCAAGTTTCTTAAAACATAGCCCTGAATCCCCCTTTTTTAAAAATCTCAATTACATAGAATTTCAAACTACTAACGAAAAGGTGTGGTAACAGCCTTACTAATTGGGGATAAAGATCAGCTACAGGTTTGACGTTCAGTACATTCCATTCCAGATCAGTGTTTCCCAAAATGTGGATGAGCTGGTGAGCTTGAGACTTCCTTGGATACTCTTAACAGGCAGATTCTGCATGCCCTCTCTCCCTCCCATCTCCCATCTTCTACTGAATCGAAGTCCTGGGTGATGTTCATGTGAAGGTTGAAAACCTCTGTTCTGGATATTGTGCAGTTTCATAGCAGAAAGCAGAAGCATCCGCAGTGAAGGAAATACAAAGCATTTCGGATCCTTGTGCCCTCTTCCTTCAGCTTCTTTGATGCTATTAGTAGCAGTACCTATTCTTTCTAGTTAAAATTAAAATGGAGAAGAAAAACTATAGCCTCATCAGTCCAAGTTTTAGCTTCAAATGGCCAGCTTCTCAGCAGCTTTCCAGGCCTGCCCAACATTTCTCTAAATTGCCATCTCAGTTCTCTGCCCTGTTTCCTGAGATCCATTTTCCTTGCTGATGTTAATGATGGCCATGGTAACACATACTGATTGCTTTCTTTGTGCCAAATCCTGAACTAAGCACTTTCCTTGGATTGTTTAATTTAGTCAATAGAACTGTTAAGGGGCAGGTGACAGAATTACTCTTTCCAATTTAAGTGGAGGAAATTGAGGCTTAGGGAGGGGAGGTCAGTAATAGACAACTCCTTTCACATGGTTGGTGAATAGCAGAGGTGTGATTTTTACTCAGGTCTGACATACTAGAGTCAACAAGATGGTATGACAGTGATGCACAGCTGGGCATGTGTACATATTAAATTCAGTCAGGCTTTCCCAATACATTTAGTGACATTTTTAATAATATAAAGTCTTATTTGCATCTTAATGTTAAGTCAGGCTTGGGAGATTATCCAAAAAGGCCCTCCTTTTTCCATTATCATGTGTATTTATGGGCCATCATGCTTCATTTGAACTTCAGAAGTTAAGAGAATAGACCAAATAATGGCTGGCTAATTTTAAATAAGGTGGAAACTCAACCTGATTACATGAAATATTAATAATATTGAAGATAATCAGGACTCTTTTTTAATCCACAAGTTGAACATCATCCAACAGAGTAAGATTTAAAAGACAGATAGCAAGCAGGAGGATCATACTTGCTAAGTAATGGTCCTAAGCCTGCCTTCAGTTTGTAATTAGGGAAGAGCAAGTAGTTTGGGATGTTAGAACTCAAAGGTCACAACGATGGAAATAACTCTAGAAGTTAGATACGCTGGATCTTCTAATTCTATATACAGAATAGCAAAGGAATGTACCACAAAAATTGATGTTTGTGTTTGCTTAAGTGGTTCATGGATATATGGGTGTTTTTATGTTATTCTCTCTCTCTATGTCTGAAATATTTCATATTCCTAAATATTTGTTATTTATGAATGAGTAAAGCCTCTTAAAGACTTGATTAGAAAATAATGATTATTAATAATGCCAAGACAGTTATTCTTTTCAAGACATCTTGTAAAGAAACCTATTTTCTAATTGAAGAATACAAGGTTGAGATTAAATGTTTAAAATTGTCATTTCTTCCATTTCTAAGTTATAGTGGCCTGTTTGGTGCAGAAATTTTATGAGGTTGTTACAGGGGAGGAGAGGGGTTCATCTCCCCTGGTTGGGCGTGGCACTTGGCCTCTTGGGGTACCGCTGGAATAAGCATTTCCGGAGGCCTCCCACTCGAGGATGAAATATGGTTGAAAGCTTTATTTCTGTGGAATTACATCACTGAGTTTCCAAAGTTCCATTTTCCTTAGTCCAGTCATAGAAGAAGTGTAGCTGGAGTTTTAGTAGAGCTAAAATCAGAGCCAATGTCCAGAGTTTTCGTTCCATGTTGGAGCAGGGTCCAGTCCAGCATCCGGCTAGTTGAGCTTGTGTTTTCAGCTGTAGTCCATTGTGTGTGGCATCTCCATGACCGTGGGCCACACAAGTGAATGCAAGGAAGTAAAAAAGCACATTGGGACTAACAAGAGTCCCAAGAAAACCAAGGGAGAGAATGTCTTTGTTTTGGGGATTGTGTATTTTCAAATTTCCAAGCACTTTCAATGGCCACACCTATTCTGGCCAACGACTTCTGTTCCCAGGTGTGACTCACAATAAGCACCTTCCCTATACCCCCAACTTTACTGGACATACATCTATCTCTCCTTTGTTGGATCCCTGGGGAGTGTGAAACTGTAGTTTCCTAATGAAACTGCCCAAACAACATGCCTATAATGTCTGACTCCCCACTTTGCTCCTTTCCTCTTATTAATAACCAGCTAATTATAATGATATCAGGGTGACCAACATATAATTAGATTTAGAAACCAATGTCTCTTAATCTAAACTTTTCTCTAATTTAGAAAAAATACATTTACACAATGGAATACTACCCAGCTATAAAATAGAAGGAAATCTTACCTTTTGTGACAGCATCGATGGACCTGGAGATTATTATGTGAAGTGAAATAAGCCAGTCAAAGAAAGACAAAGATCTCACTTATATGTGAAATCTAATTAACAAAATAAACTGACAAACAAAATAGGTCCAGAGGTATGGATACATGGAACATACTGAAAGCTGGCAGAGGGGAGGGAGGGATGGGGGATGAATAAAAGAAGGTGAAGGGATTAGCCAAAGTACATAACCCATAGACAAAGACAACAGTGTGGTGCTGGCCAGAGGAAAGGAGGGGAGCCAGGGCTGGGTGGAGGTCGGCTAAGAAGGGGAAAATTCGGACATCTGTAGTAGAGTCAACAATAAAAATAAGGTAAAAAAATATCTTAAACAATCATATAGGAGATACAAAACAGAAGACCAAGCAATAATAGCAATGAAAATGTACTGACATTTTTCTTTAATAAATATTTAAGTGAAACAAGGCTTTTAACATAATAATTTAGATTAATCTATAATATCTTAGAAAATGCTAAAGAAATAACAGGAAGACATGGACAGAAAACCATTTTTCTTGATATGGACAGTCCATTTTCTTACCGGGAGGTGCAAAGATCTTGGTAATTTCCTTCCAGGTCTATAATTCTGTAATTTATATACTAAATCTATACCTATATAAATATCAAATAGAAGTTGAAATAGTTTGCCTATAAGCCAAATATAAACAAAGACATTTAAAAAATCCTTCGGCCTTTCTTATAGGCTTTAGGCAAAGGAGAAAGAAAGAGAAAAATCGGTTTCTTTTTTCGTTATTTTTATTTTGTTTTCATTTAAATTATTTTTACTCTTTTATTTTTAAACTAGTGGCCCAGTGCATGAAATTTGTGCAGGGGGTGGGGTGATTTCCTCAGCCCAGCCTGCACCCTCTCCAATCAGGCACCCCTTAGGGCAGCGGTTCTCAACCTTCCTAATGCCGCGATCCTTTAATACAGTTCCTCAGATTGTAGTGACCCCCAATTTCATTGTTACAAATTGAACATAATTAAAGTATAGTGATTAATCACAAAAACAATATGTAATTATATATGTGTTTTCCGATGGTCTTAGGCAACCCCTGTGAAAGGGTCATTCGACCCCCAAAGGGGTCGCGACCCACAGGTTGAGAACCGCTGCTTTAGGGGATGTCCAACTGCCCCTGTGGGATCGGGCCTAAACCGGCAGTCGGACATCCTTCTCGCAATCTGGGACCGCTGGCTCCTAACCGCTCACCTGCCTGCCTGCCTGATCACCCCTAACTGCCTCTGCCTGCCTGATCGCCCCTTACTGCCCTCCCCCGCCAGCCTGATTTTGCCCCCAACTGCCCTCCCCTGCTGGCCTGATTGCCCTTAACCCCCTGCCAGCCTGATCTCACCCCCAACTGCCCTCCCCTGCTGGCCTGATAGCCCCTAACTGCCTCTGCCTCAGCCCCCACCACCATGGCTTTGTCTGGAAGGAAGTTGGACGTCTGGAAGATGGCCAGTTGACCTGGTCTAATTAGCATATTACCCTTTTATTAGTATAGATAGATTATATAGGATAGGGTTGCTTAAATGGGTGGTGGGGGGGAGCCCTTTTCATCAGGAGGAGATGCTCTTGGAAGACAAAAATACATAATCCCTATATCTGGACTGATAGCCAGCCATATGCACAATACTGCCAAACTGGTCATTAAAAAATTGAACCACTTTCTTACACCTTACACCAAACAGCTGTTGCCCTTAAAACCCCTCCTCATCCCCCACCTTAGGTTCTGCCTTCACAGTTCACCCAGATTAGGTTCTGATTGGTCAGTTTCTGTGCCAGTTAGCGTCAAAAGCTCCGCCTCGTAGCAGCCATCTTGTGAGGGCATGAGGGTTAATTTGCATATTACCTCTTTATTATATAGGATTATAGTTGACATAAAATATTATATTAGTTTGAAGTATACAACATAGTGTGTACTTCAAACAGTTAATTACATTATTGTTGACTATAACCCCTATGCTGTACTTGATAATTTGTAGTCCTTAACTCTTTCACCTTTTTTGCTCATCCTCTTAACCCTTTTCCCAAAATCACATTTTCTTGATCTCTAATGACTAGAAGAATTCTAGTCTGAAGAAAAAAGCTCCATGGTGAAGTATTTATAATTGCCATCTTGATTTCTATAGTACTAGAGAGAATGGTATAAAAAATACCAAAGAATTATCTAATCATCAGTTAGAGTGGCAACTTTAGAATTCCCACCAGAGATATGGAAAAACTATATTTACTCCCTCAGCATAAGGGACAGAAAAGAAAGTGAGAGCATGAAATAATGATGCTTTAGAGGAAATAAATACCTGTTACTCCTAATTATTCAGTATAAACAGGAGAGAAAAAGAAGAATTTCCTTGGGAATTAATTTTTCCACTTTTCATTTGTTTTAATATAATCAACTCAAGGACATATGTCTAGTAGAGTGATGTCACGAAAGTCTGTGACTTTTTTGTACACAATATTTGTTCTGGCCTCATATTATAGAGTTGCTATGGTGATTAAATTAGAAGAATGCCTAAAAAGGTATCTGGCAAAGAATAAGCACTGCATATCAGTTTGTTTATTAAATAGATACAGGAATGGGCAAAAGTAGGTTTACAGTTGTTTATATGGAAAAATACATGCAGGTTATGATTACTACAATAGCTTTATTAACTCAAAAGAATGTCACAATGCAACTGTGAATATACTTTTGCCCATACCTGTATTTTTAGAAATCAGTTAACAATAGGTGTATTTCTAACAAAATCTACGACTTACTACTTTATTAAAGTGAAACCAACTTTTTGGATTCATATAAATGGGTATATTAAAAACTACACCGATGGTATTCTGGGGGAGGGGACTATTTCCCCTTTCTCCTCTTAATTCTTTTGGCTAGTGGAGTGATTTTAATGACAGAAGACAAATTAACAGTAAAAAATAACCAAATTTAATTATGTATGTATGTAGAGAAGTTCCATAAGACTATGAGACCAGAGGATAGTTGGGCAGTTAAGGCTTATATGCCATCTTGAGCTAAGGAGAGGAGTGGGGTGTGGTAATTTAAAAAATTTCCCCAATTTTGTAATTGAAAATTTCCAAACCAACAGAAAAGTTGCAAAATAGTTCAATGAAAACTCATATATCCTTCTTTCATCCATATATTCATCACATGTTAACATTTTGTCACATTTGTTCTCTACATGTAGAGAGACACAGATCCAAGTAATATAAAGAGAGAGAGGTTTGGGGGTATGTGTGTGAAAGTTCAGATCTTGTGCCTCTTTTATTTCTAAATTCTATGGCATATATTTCTTAAGAAATATTCAGGAAATTCACTTTATTTTCAGGAAATTCATTCACAATATATTATCTGAATAACAGTATTGAAATTTCTGCAACTGTCCCAGTAATGCCCTTTAAGCTGTCCCTCGCCTCCCCCCCCGGCATTCTAGGATGCAATCAAGTTTCAAGAACTTCAGTTAATTGTCATGTCAGTTTAGTCTGCTTTCACCTAGGCAGTGGTCGGCAAACTGCGGCTCGCGAGCCACATGCGGCTCTTTGGCCCCTTGAGTGTGGCTCTTCCACAAAATACCGACTTCTGCACATGGGCCACGAAGTTTCAATCGCATTGTACATGCGCGCCTGCACGTGGTATTTTGTGGAAGAGCCACACTCAAGGGGCCAAAGAGCCGCATGTGGCTCGCGAGCTGCAGTTTGCCGACCACTGACCTAGGGCATGGAATCCCTGGTGTTTTTGTCTTTCTAGACATTGCTATTTTTTTGGTGGTGGTGGTAGGGGGTGTTTGTTTTTTATTATGAAAGAAAAAATAATTCCTCAGAATTTTAACAAGTGAAAGGAATATTTCACACTTAGAACAGTCACCAGGATGCAAAATTACAAATGCTCAACCCCAGTCCTGTGCTCCTCTCCTCTAAGAGCAGAGATGGGAAGGAGACAGTTGAAGCAATCAAGCAATTCTGTAAAACAAAGACTTCAAACCTCTACAAATATGATTAAAATCTAAACTTCTTTTGCTTTAAATTAAAAAAATATATATCTAAAGGCCTGCTTTAGTGACATGCTAGTCTCCCAGAAGATAATCCAATACCCCCTTGTCAGTAACATACATACTCAAGTTGGCCAGCCAACTCATATTTCTAAACCCCAATGCATACAAGTCTTTACCAAAGCTACAAGGCTCAGGTGACAGCTGCTGCTAAAGTGTGCTTCTTCCTATTGGCTGACCACCCTCTCCAGATGAGTGGGTAGGGCACAGAGAAACCCTTAAATGGTAGTGAGGGTTTAACAGCCCCTAACAGCCAACTTTTCAAGCACCACCACCCTCACTCCCCACTCAAAAGGAGAGCCTTATTTCTAAAAAGACTATTTGCCTCAAATTTGGCTCCTGGTGACAGAATGGATTTTCTCTTTTAGAAAAAGTACATATATTCATGCATGCGCGTGCACACGCACACACACGGACATACACACATACATTTTTTGGTTTTTGCATTTATTTTTTTCTTTATTGATTAACGTATTACATATGTGTCCTTATTGCCCCATTGCCCCCCTACGCCCCCCCACTCATGCCCTCACCCCCCTGGTGTCCATGTCCATTGGTTAGGCTTATATGCATGCATACAAGTCCTTTGGTTATCTCTTCCACTTACCCCCACCCTCCCCTACCTTCCCTCTGAGGTTTGACGGTCTGATTGATGCTTTTCTGTCTCTGGATCTGTTTTTGTTCATCAGTTTATGTTGTTCATTATATTCCACAAATGAGTGAGATCATGTGATATTTATCTTTCTCCGACAGGCTTATTTCACTTAGCATAATGCTCTCCAGTTCCATCCATGCTGTTGTAAATGGTAAGAATTCCTTCTTTTTTACCGCAGCGTAGTATTCCATTATGTAGATGTACCACAGTTTTTTAATCCACTCATCTGCTGATGGGCACTTAGGCTGTTTCCAAATCTTAGTTATGGTAAATTGTGCTACTAGGAACACAGGGGTACATATATCCTTTTTGATTGGTGTTTCTAGTTTCTTGGGATATATTCCTAGAATTGGGATCACTGGGTCAAATGGGAGTTCCATTTTTAGTTTTCTGAGGAAACTCCATACTGTTCTCCACAGTGGCTGCACCAGTCTGCATTCCCACTAGCAGTGCACAAGGGTTCCTTTTTCTCCGCATCCTCACCAGCATTTGTCATTTGTTGAAGATAGCCATTCTGACAGGTGTGAGATGGTATCTCATTGTCATTTTGATTTGCATCTCTCAGATGATTAATGACTTTGAGCATGTTTTTATATGTCTCTTGGCTTAAGTCCTCTTTCGAAAAGTATCTATTTAGGTCCGTTGTCCATATTTTGATTGGGTTGTTTATCTTCCTTTTGTCAAGTTGTATAAGTTCCCTGTAAATGTTGGAGATTATTCCCTTATCATTGATAACATTGGCAAATATGTTCTCCCATGCAGTCGGGCTTTCTTGTTGTTTTGTTGATGGTTTCTTTTGCTGTACAGAAGCTTTTTATTTTGATGAAACCCCATTTGTTTATTTTCTCTATAGTTTCCATTGCCCTAAGAGATATATCGGTGAAACTATTGCTTTAGCATATGTCTGAGATTTTGCTGCCTGTGAATTGTTCTAATATTTTTATGGTTTCCCATCTTAAGTTCTTTATCCATTTTGAGTTTATTTTTGTGTATGGTATAAGTTGGTGGTCTAGTTTCATTTTTTTTGCATGTATCTGTCCAATTTTCCCAACGCCATTTATTGAAGAGACTGTCTTGACTCCATTGTATGTTCATGCCT
>NW_005370366.1:3498221-3515565 GCF_000412655.1 Myotis brandtii
TATCGGCCTATTGAGATTTTTAGATTCTTCCTGATTGAGTTTTGGAAGGTTGTATTTTTCTAGGAATATGTCCATTTCCTCTAGGTTGTCTAGTTTGTTGGAATAGAGTTGTTCATAGTATTTTTTAACAATCCTTTGTATTTCTGTGGGGACTGTTGTTATTTTGCTTCTTTCATTTCTGATTTTGCCTATTTGGGTCCTCTCTCTCTGCTTCTTAGTGAGCCTGGCTAGAGGTCCATCAATCTTGTCTATCCTTTCAAAGAACCAGCTCTTGGTTTCATTGATCTTTTGTATTGTTGTTGTTGTTGTTTTTGTATGTCTCTATGTCATTTATTTCTGCTCTGATCTTTATTATCTCCTTCCTTCTGCTCACTCTGGGCTTTTCTTTAAGTTGTAGAGTCAGATGATTTATGATCATTTTTTCTTGTTTTTTGAAGTAGGTCTGTAGAGCTATAAACTTCACTCTCAGGATTGCTTTCAATCTGTCCCATAGATTTTGGATTGTTGTGTTTTCATTGTCATTCATTTCCAGGATGTTTTTATTTTTTTCTTTGATTACTTTGGTAACCCAATCATTGTTTAATAGCATGCTATTCAGCCTCCAAGTGTTTGAATTTTTTTGATTGCTTTTATTATAGGTGATTTCTAATATTATGCCATTGTCATCTGAGAAGATGCTTGGTATGATTTCAATCTTCTTGAATTTGGAAAGACTTTGCCTGTGACCCAAAATGTGGTCTATCTTTGAAAATGTCCCATGTGCACTTGAGAAGAATGTGTATTCTGTAGCTTTGGGGTGAAATGTTCTGATGATGTCAATTAAGTCCATCTGATATAGTGAGTTATTTATGATTGCTGTTTCGTTGCTGATTTTTTTGTCTAGAGGATTTATCCAGGGATGTCAGTGGAGTATTATAGCCCCCTACTATGATAATATTGCTGTTGATCTCTCCCTTGATATCTTCCAGAAGTTTTTTTTTTATGTATTTGGATGCTCCTGCATTGGGTGCATATATGTTCACCAGAGTTATATCCTCTTGTTGTATTGATCCTTTTAGTATTATGAAGTGGCCTTCCTTATCTCTTTTCATGGCCTTCGCTTTGAGGTCTATTTTGTCAGATATAAGTATTGCTACCCCAGATTTTTTTTTCATTTCCATTTGCTTGAAAAATTTTTTTCCATCCCTTCACTTTCAGTCTGTGTGATTTAGTTCCCTTTCTGGCGATTCTTCCTTTTCTGTCCTTGGGAAGTTATTTCTTTGTCTCCCCATTTTAGCTTTCTCCTTCTGGCCCTGGGTTCCCTGTTTGGGGTCTGAGGGGTTGAAGCCCCTGGCAATGATCTGGATCGCTAGACAAGACACTGAGTCTGCCTTGAGTTTCACACCTTTATTGTCTCTGCTCTGAGTTGTACCTCCTTCTCCAATGGTTCTGCTTCTTTAGTTGTCCAATTCAGATTCTCAGGGTCAAAGGGGGAACATGCACAGTTCCTCTGGTGCGCGACTCCCTGGGAGGGCCCAGAGCCCTCTGGTATGCAAGTCACTGTGCATCTTTGGCACCTAAGGCAGGATGGTGACCTAGGACCCTCTGGAAGTACACACGCAGTGTGGTCCTATGACCTGTGGCTGGGCACACCAGGTGGCACCAGCACCTCTGACCTGGGCCCGGGGAGTGTAGCACCCACCAGCCCGAAGGCTCTGTACTGGGATGGGGGCTGAGCAAGCACTAGTCTGTGGCTCTATACTGGGATGGGGGTCAGGCAGGTGAGGGGTACCCCTGGCTTGCACCCACAGTGCAGGGAATTGTAGCGCAGGATCCTGGGATGCTGGGTTTGAGCTCCAGCTCAGGAGGTCTCTCTGGCATGCACTCACTGCAGAAGTCTGGGACCCACAGCATAGTACCGTGCTGCTCACTGCCAGGGTATGGTGGTGGTTCCATGTGGGTTATGGCTGCAAGCGGTTCCCTGCATAGGTCCGGGTGTGGTGTCCAAGGTCAGTCTTATTGCAGCTATACCACTCTTTATTTTTTCTTGATTCTTACATAAGTTGTTGATTTTCATCTATCCAGTTTATGAACTGTATGATCCTTATTCCAAATTCTTTTTCTGACATATTGCATGCCTCTGTTTCACTTAGCTGCTCCTTTTCTTTTCTTTGTGGGTGTCTTTGTCTCCCCATTTTTGTCCTCACTGAAGGATCTAGGTATTGAGTCATGCAGGGGCTGCTCCTTGGGTGTCCGCGGCTTCTCGGGTGGCAGCTGTTCCTTGGGCGGTTGTTGCAGCAGCTGCTCCACAGTTGGTGGCAGTTCCTCTGGTGGGCGCTGCTCAGAGCAGTGGTGGCTCCTCTGACTGGCAGGGGCAGGCTGCTTGTGCCGCTGCTGCTCCTAGGACGGGGGCGGGCTGCTTGCATTGCTGCTGCTCCTCGGGTGGGGGTGGGCTGCTCTTGCGGCTGTCACCCCTCAGACAGGAGTGGGCTGCGCGTGGCTGCTTCTCCTCAGACTGGGATGGGCTGCTCATGGGGCTGTTGCTCCTTGGACGGAGGCAGGCTGCGTGAGGCTGCCGCTCCTTGGACTTGGGCTTGCTGCTCACGGGGCTGTTGCTCCTCAGATTGGGACGGGCTGCTCATGTGGCTGCTGCTCATGTGGTCATGGTGCCCTGGGCTAAAGCGTTGGGCTGGCCAGAGTGGAGCATGCTTCGCAACTCACAGGAGCCTGTGCCCAGGGTGGCTGGAGTCTCGGTGACTGTGGCTCCGTAGCCGAGGCAGTAGGTCCCTGGCGGGGGTAGCTGTAGAGTCCTGGGTATTATCTGAGGGCACCCTTGGTGGAGGTGAGGCTGGGATCCCAGTCACAGCAGCACTCCTTTTCAAAAAGGCATGGCCTCTGCGGAAGAGCCAGCCCCTCTGGGACTGTTTGCATTGGTAGCAGAGGCTGCCTGGTTAGGCGAGCCCAGTCAGCCTGCCCCCAAAGGTCCTGTGGGATCTAACTGTGACACACACATACACACACACACACACCCCACATGTCCACACACTCCTCTTCTGCTCCCTCACTTGCTCACACTCTCTCCCTCACTGCCGCCTTCTTCCTGCCTTTGTGGTTCGGTCTGGAGTGTTATTGACCCATTCTTGGTTGGAGTCTCCTCTCTAGGTGTCTAGTTATATGGCTCGCTCTCTACCACATTGGCCAAACAGGATAAAATGCAACTCGTCAAGACACGACACAAAGGGAACAAAACACGAACGTACTCATGACACCAATAACCCCAATATAAGTGACCACCAGAGAAAAGAGAATTAGAGAAGAGAAAAGAGAGCACAAATGTTATCGAAGAGAGAAAAATGGTATGAGAGAAAAGAAAAAGTAGAAAAAGGAAGAAAAAGAAAAAAAATATATATGTGGGGAGAAAACACCAGAGAACAAACAGATAAACTGAAACATACAAACACCAAATACCCAGTAAAGAGGGTGAGGGCAGAATCTGTAGAGGCCGAGCTTATATGCAGAAAGTAAGGTTAAGGAATTGGATGAATATGGGAGGACCTCAGTTCAGTATAGAGAAAGTAGAAAGTAGATAAGAAGACAGAGAGAGAGAAGAAAAAAACATAATAATAATTAAAAAATTTAATTAAAAAATAGGATAAAATAAAAAATTAGAATGATGAAAAAATAATGTGAAAAGAAATAGAAAGTAAAGAAACAAAAGAAAAAGGAAAATAAATGAAAAAGGGGTAACAAAATAATAAAAAAATATATAAAAATAAAAATGAAAAAGTGAAGTGTCATTCCTTTCTGCCAATTTTTAATTCCCCATGAGGGCTGGTTTAAGAACCAAATCTTCTTTACTGTCTGCCGCTTCTCAGTTTCCTGTTGCTGGTACTGAGGACTCTCAGGGACTATTCAGATTTTTTTTTTTGGTATCCCTTGTACCACTCAGGGTGTAGTCTGGGGGTGGCTGTATTGGTTGCCTGGAGACTGCAGGGAGGGGATATTTCTTCAGGAGAAAATGGGTGCCTAGGTCCAGCACTTCAGGTATGACTCAGCGCCAAACTCGCGGCCACCTCTCCCCAGCCCTCTCCTCTCCCCAGACTCCACAAGTCCGCACATCCACCTGCACCTCAGCCATGGGTGAGTGTTTGTATTTGAAAGGTCTTATGAACTAGGTTTAGCGAATAAAAGCAAAGACCAAAAAGAGGGGAAAGAGCTGCATCACTGTGAGCCCCTCTCCCCGCTGCCCCCTCTTGGATCAGTCTCTCACTGGCTGTGGACTTAGATCTAGAATCCCCTGCTGCCAGCAGTCCTGCGGACCTCCTTTCCAAAGTCAGATGATACGTCTGTCCCAAGGGACACGGCCTCCGTGCTGTTCAGCTTCCTTCTGACCCTCTGGGCTCAGAGGTCTCGCAGTTCTCTCCCGTCCAGATCCCTGATTTTACCACTCTCCTCTGCCCTTCCTGGCTGTGAATTGCCTCACCAGCTGTGTCTACTTCACCAATTCGGAGTGGATATTATTTAATTTAGTTGCTCGTTCTATCTGCTCTGGGACAAGACTTGGGACAGGTCCGCCTATTCTGCCACCATTTTTTCTCTCTGTTTTTGTATTTAAATATAAAAATACTACTATGATTTGTGTTATAAATGGAGGACCAAGCAATGAGAACTTTCTCTTCTAAGGTAGGGCTATCCATACCATCCCTTTACACTGAGCTTGTCTTCCAATGAGGACATTTAGCCATAGGCCAGGGAAGCACAACAGGGTAAGAGGGTATCTTCCTGCCTGACTCCCACACTTTCCTAATTCTCATTTTAATTAGAAAGCTGATTATAACCTTAAAAAAATCCTCACCTGAGGATATTTTCTCTATTGATTTCTAGAGATAGTGGTAGGGAGGGAGGAGGGGAAGAGAGAGAGAGAGAGAAACATTTATGTGAGAGAGACATATAGATTGATTGACTTCTGCACGAGCTCCTACTGGGGCTGGGGAACTTGCAACCGAGGTACTGCCCTTGAACCCGTGACCCTTTGGTCTGTGGGCCTATGCTCTAAACACTGAACCAAACCAGCCAGGGCAAGTTTCTATATAACCTTTTAAGAAATGGAACTTCCCACCAAGAGGAACTTCTAACCTAATCACAGAGTAAGCCCATCACCCCACCCCTGCAGCTACCTTGAAGAAGAAAAAGGTACTTTTCCTCCCTTTGCCAAAGAGAGCAAGAGGTATTAACTGGGCAGGAGAAATTAAAAAAAGACCTTGATATCCCACCCTTTGAGTTACAGCTGCTATGATATTGAGAGAGGGGCAAGGGTGGGAGCGGGATGAAGAATTAATTGGAAGGGAATTGTTTGATGGCTGCAAGTTTAGTCCACTTAGCTTTTGTACTGAAGGGCTCATTGCCAGTTTCGTTGAGAAGACATGTGCAGATGAGGGCTTCTGTCACTGTGAAGGGGTCACAGCTGGCAGAGGGGCACCGGTCTTCAAAGTGACCCTTCTCCTGGCCCACAGCCTGGGGTGCCGATGCTAATGCTGCAGTGCCCACGATGGCAGAAAAGTCCTTGATGTTGGAGGTTTTGTTGAATCTAATTAGCCACTGGGCATTGTCCTGGACCCCCTTGGGATTGATCTCAGGCTCGGATGTGGTACTGGTGCCACTTGCTCAGCCTCTCGATGGACTCCTCAATGTACTTCAGATCGGTCTCCTCTTGCATGGCCTTGATGCTAAAATTGGTGTGGCAGTCTGCACCATTCCAGTTTCCAGGAATGGGCATGGGATCAAAGATTGCTATCACTCCGAAGTCTTCACATACTTGGTACAAGATGAAATGGGCCACCCAGAGATGATTTCTCATGTTGATTCCTTCATAGGGTCCTATCTGGCATGACCTCATCATTTGTCCTGAGATCTTGATGCTGTGTACAAGCAGGCCCAGGAGTGAGCCTCCACAATACCCTGCCATAGGCTCTGTCTGCTCCCATGCCACAGTAGTATGAATCTTGGGGCCCAGGGAAGCCTGGAAAGCCAACCAAAAGGGTGCCCATCTGTATATTCCTGCTCCATTCCAAACCAGGGACGCTGATTGCTCACCATGTTCATTATCCCTTTACACTTTACAGGTATGTCTTAAATTGGTCTGTGCAGGTTTGTGGTTATGCTTTAAGACTTCATAGAACACCAGCTTGTTGGGGTCCTTGCGTGAAGGGTCCAGAAATATGGCATCAAGGATAAGATACATGTCACTGTTGGAGCCTTCAGACTGTAAGATATTAGGGCCGTCAAAATTCCACTCAGGCAACTCCTCTATACACTTGGGCTTACTGTCCAGGGTCCCGGTCTTGCACCACAGTCCTTCTCTAATACTGTCAATCCAGATATACATAGCTTGGACTTTATCACCCTGAGGCAGGGACATAGACCTGTGAATGATATCTTTGTTCAAGTGGGAACTCGCCGAGGTGGCCATGGTGGACAATGTTCTGGGAGGTGAGCAGGCAGAAGGGCAGGCAGGCTGTGGGAGCGAGGTGGGGAGAGAAGTGAGGAGGCTGGGAGTGCTGCTCAGTCGCTCCGTTGTTACATCCTCAGCTCTCCAGACATTGCTATTTTTGAAGTGTCCAGGCTACTTGTTCAGCCTCTTGGGAGACTTTGAGTCTTTTTACTCCTTCATCCCTGTCCTGCTTGCTCTGCTTCCGAGGGACCATTCCTCCACCCCCAGCTCTGACTCCCATGTTATCAGCATGTCCATAAACCTTTTTCCTGTTGTCATCAACTGACCTCAGGCTCCATTTCAGCTCCCGGTTCACTGTCATTCACTTTCTTCAACCCTCCTGCTTTCTAAATTCTTGTGATTTCAAAATCCACACAGAGGACCCTGCCATTACCTTGTCCTGTTCCCTGCTGTCTTAACCACGTACTCCCATTCTCATATTCTAGGTCTTTTAATGGCCCATAAGAGTAAACCTACCCTGATCTCTCCAGGTCAGGGTTCTCTCCAGCTCACTCCACCCACTATCTGACACCACAGCACTTCACCCTTGCCTGGGTCTGCAGTGCCTTCATCTACAGCTCTTCACCGTGCTTTACCCTTCATGCATTGACTTCCCTCCTCACACAGCAACATGCATTGGGTCTTCCTTGACATCCTTCCTTTAGCACAAAACTTCCTCAACCCCCTGTCCCTCTCTTGCTCTGCTTGCCAAAACCCTGAGTCTGGTCAAATCTAGCTCTTCACCTGCCCTGCACTTGAATCTGGGGAGCCAAATTAGACTAGAGGAAAACACAAACTATGCTGACTGGCTGTCTTAGTCCTTTTGAGCTGCCATAGCTGAATACCATAGATTAGGTCTCTTATAAACAACAGAAATTTATTTCTCACAGTTCTGGAGGCTGGAAGTCCCAGATCAGGGAGCCAGTCTGATGGGGTCCTGGTGAGGACCTGCTGCTTGGTTCACAGCATTCTTTCAGTTGTGTCCTCACATGGCAGAAGGGCCTGGGAGCTATGGGGTCTCTTCTATGAGAGTGCTAATGTTATAGGCACCCAAAAGACCAGGAAAGGCGTTATTAGACAGCCCCTTGAGTCAGAGGGAGAGGGCTGTCCCCACTTGGGTTCTTGTCTTCTCATATGAATGAATTCAAACTGTGACTCCAGATAACTGTGTTGTGTTAAAAGCGAATTTATTAAGACAGTAATTTATTAAGAAGTAAAACATGAAAATTTATTAAAGGAGCAAGGCAAGCTTTATGTGGATGGGCTCTCTCAGCTAATCTGAGGAGTGAGTGGGGTGGGGGGTTTCTGCCTTATATACTTTTTTTGCCCATAGATTTAAAAATTCCTCTGCCAAATACCTTGGCATAGGTTAAATTTCAAGATCCTCCTTTTACCTTGCTGTGGCTTTCCTAGATTTTGTGAGAAGTACCTGGTAATTTTACTTTGCCAAGCCCCTAGACTGCTGGCTTTTCTGTTTAGGGAGTGAAATAAAATTGCTCCCTTGTCCTTTCCTCTTTCCCCCTCCTTTCCTGCATTCTCTTATTAAGGAGGCTTTTAACCATTTGCTCTCAAGTGTCATTGGTTTGGGGAAGATAATGGCTTGTTATTTACAAGCCAGCTACAAACTGTCCAAACTGCTTGACCTTGTTTAATTTTCTTGTCTCAGTTTCCCTATTCCTCTTACCCTGAAATTTTCCTAGCTTCTTTCTATCCCGTAACACTAATACCAGTCATGGCGGCTTTACTCTCATGACCTACTCACATCCCAAATCCATCTCTTCCAAGTACCATCACATTGGTGATTCAATGTATGAATTTGGGGGAAAACCCAAACCTTTAGTCCATAGCATCGGTTTAACTTTAAATGCTTGGCTACTAATCTCAAGAATGTGCACAGTGCTGCCCCGCAGTTAGACAACCTTTACTTAGTCTTTTTACTCCCAAGTTTACCTGGTAATAGTTGACCATTTCCTTTCCCCACCTTCTAATACCTCTCTGCCATTTTTCCCTTCTATCTCACTGAATAAACAGAAACAAACAGAAGAGCAATCCCACTGGTCCCCCTTTCCCTGCCATATGTACAAGCTACCAAACCTGTAAGCATAGGCTCTTCATCCTATTTTTTTTAGAGGCTCTTCTCTGAGGATAACCCTTCAAATAACATTAGATCCTGGTCCTTCTACCTGCTCAATGACATCCATCAATCCTCTATCTCATATGCATCACCAACCTTCTGTCTATTAGATCATTTCCATTACCATATAAACATGTCATCTCATAAAAAATTAGTTAATTAAATTAAAACTCTTCATTTCCACGTCTAGTTGACAACTACTTCTTCCTTTAAGTCAGTTTTATTGAGGTAAAATTTATATACAATGAAATGACTATTTTAAGTGTAGAATTCAGTATCTTAACAAATGTCTACACTCACGTAACTACCACATTTAAATAGCTCTTTATATTTCCTATTTTGTTGTGTCTCAATTTCAAGAAATTTGTCTGTTATATCCAAGTTGTCAAATTTATTGACATAGAGTTGTTAATAATTTACTTGCTACCCTTTTAGTGTCAATAGGACCTATAGCAATACCACCTTTTTCATTCCTGCTACAGGTAATTTATATCCTCTCTCTCCTAAGTAGCTAGAGGCTTATTGATTTTTATGGCTCTCAAAGAACCAATGCTTTCATTTTTTTAAAAATCCGAACCCAAGAACATGCTTAGAGAGAGGAAGGGAGAGAGAGAGAGAGGGAGAGAGAGAGAGAGAGAGAGAGAGAGAGAGAGACATCAATCAGTAACCTTTGGGCTGTGCCCTGACTGCAGATGGAACCCCAAACCCAGGCATGTGCCCTGACTGGCAATTGAACTGGTAACCTTTTGGTGCACAGGGTGATGCTCAACCAACTGAGCCACTGGCTTGGCTCATTGTTTTTTGTTTGTTTTCTAATGGTTATCTATTTTTTATTTCATTGATCTCTACTCTTTTATTACCTCTTTCATCCTACTTGTTATGTTTTTAATGTACTCTTCTTTTGCATAGATTTTTAAGGTGGAAGTTTAGATTTTTTCTTTTAAATTAAATATTTGAGGCACACATTTCCCTCTAAATGCTGCTTAATCTGCATCCCACAAATTTTAGTATGTTGTGTTTCCATTAACGTTCAGTTAAAAAAATTCTAATTATACATGGGTTATTTAATAATATTTGGTTTCTTTCCAAGTAGGGATTTTTCAGCTATCTTTCAGTGATTGATTTCCAATTTAATTCCATTGGTGACTGAAAACATTCTCTGTGTGTTTCACAGCCTAGTACTGGGTCTTTCCTGGTGAAAATTCCATGTGCTCTTGACTAGAACGTGCAGGAGCGATGAAATCAGATTTGAAACGGAACTTAGATGTTAACTAATTCATCCTTACACCCAATGAATGACTCTCCTTTAACCCCTTCCCTGCAAGGCAGGGCACTTATGCTTTCTGGCACCCTCTGCTTGGACACTTCCTATAATAGAAGACTCACTACTTAAAATTAGCTACTTCTATTTTTGCATAGTTCTGAGCCAAACTGAATCAAATTCTGCCTACTTGCACATATTTCCCTGTCTATTCTTGTGTTGGATCAGAAAACTGGGCACATATATAACTATGTATGATGGCTATATTATGTGTCAACTTGACAGGGCCATTGGGTAACCAGATATATATATATATATATTTTAATTAAAAAATTTTAATTACAGTTTACATTCACTATTATTTTATATTAGTTTCATGTGTACAGACTAGTGTTTAGACAATCATATATTTTATAAAGTGGTCCCCCATATTTCCTGTACCCAATGGGCACCATAGATAGTTATTACAATACTAGAGGCTTGATGCATGAAATTCGTGCAAGAGTAGGCCTTCCTTCCCCTGGTTGCCGGCACTGGCTTCCATCTGGCACCTGGGCTTCCCTCCAGCTGCCAGCAGGCACCTGGGACCTGGCTTCATCTAGAAGGTCATTTGTTCTAATTAGCATATTATGCTTTTATTATTATAGATTATTGATTATATTCTCTATGCTGTACATTACATCCCCATGATGACTTTGTAACTACCAATCTGTACTTTATCCTTTTATCTTTTTCACCCAGTCTCCCATCCTCCCTCACCTCTGGCAACCATTAATCTGTTCTCTGTATGAGTCTGTTTCTGTTTTGTTTGTTCATATATATTGTTCTCTAGATTCCACATATAAGTGAAATCATATGGTATTTGTCTTTCTCTGACTTATTTCACTTAGCATAATCTGCTTTAGGTCCATCCATACTATCTCAAAAGATTTTATTCGTTTTTTATGGCTGAATAATATTCCATGTATACATACATCACCACTTTCTTATCCACTCACCAATTGATGGGCACTTGGGTCGCTTCCATATCTTGTCTAGTGTTAATAATGTTGCAGTGAACATAGGGATGTATATATTCTTTTGAATAAGTGTTTTGGGTTTTTTGAATATATACTCAGAAGTAGAACTGCTGGATCATAAGGCAGTTTTGTTTTTAAAATTTTGAGGAACCTCCATACTGTTTTCTACAGTGCCTGCACCATTTTGCATCCCCACCAGCAGTATACTAGGGTTCCCTTTTCGCCACATCCTCGCCAGCACTTACTTTTTGTTGATTTATTGATGGGAGCCATTCTGGCAGGTGGAAGGTGAATAACACATTGTAGTTTTATTTTGCATCTCTCTAATAATTAGTGACCTTGAGCATTTTTTCATACGTCTCTTGCCCATTTGTATGTCCTGTTAGAAGTGTCTATTCAAGTCCTTTGCCCATTTTTTAAACTGGATTGTTTGCTTCTTGGTGTTGAGTTCTATGAGTTCTTTATATATTTTGGAAATTAACCCCTTATTATATGTATCATTAGCGAATATGTTCTCCCATATAGTAGGCTCTCTTTTCATTTTGTTGTTTTTTTGCTATGCAGATTTTTAGTTTGATGTAGTTCCATTTGTTTATTTTTTTCCTGTTTCTCTTGCCCTAGGATATGTGTTGGAGTCTTTGCAATCCCTATTAGAATTTTCCCATTTCTCTGGCCCTAGGACATGTATCCGTTTCTTTAAAATTCCTATTAAATACTAATTGGAAAGAAACCAAATATTATAGGGATTGCAAAGAAAATACTACTATGTGTGATGTCTGAGATTTTGCTGCCCATGTTGACTCTAGGATATTTATGGTTTTGTGACTTACATTGAAGTCTTTCATTCATTTTGAGTTTATTCTTGTGCATGGTGTAAGTGTGGTCTAGTTTCTTTTTCTTTTTTTTTTTTGCATGTATCTGCCCAATTTCCCCAACACCATTTATTGAAGAGACTATCTTTACTCCATTGTATGTTCTTGCCTCCTTTGTCAAATACTAATTGACCATAATGGCGTTGGTTGATTTCTGGGGTCTCTCTGTTTTGTTCCATTGGTCTATATGCCTGTTCTTGTGCCAGTACCAGGCTGTTTCAATTACAATGGCTTTGTAGTTTGATATCCAGTATTGTGATACCTACAACTCTGTCCTTCTTTCTCAAGATTGCTGCAGATATTCAGGGTCTTTTTTTGGTTCCATCTACATTTTTGGAATATGTGTATTAGATCTGTGAAATATGCCATTGGTATTTTAATAGAGATTGTATGGAATCTATAAATTGCTTTGGGTAGTATGGACATTTTAATGATGTTGTTTCAGTCCATGAACATGGTATATGTGTTATGGGTTCACTCAGCGAGATAGACCACCGACTCAGAATTTAAATTTAAGAGCCTTTATTAATCTGGCCAGCTGACTACAGTTACAGCACCCTGCCGAAGCAGAGGCTGAATTGCAGCCCAGACTACTACAGGAGTTACAATTTATTATTAAATTTTGTGGAGGCCCAGAGAAAAATGTGTCTTTCAAATTCTGGGCCCCCCAATATGGAGGAAACTCTCTTTATTTATACTTTTCCCAGTCTTTTGTCTCCCAAATTTGGAATGAGACTTCCGGGCCTTCTGAGAAAGAAGGCCTGCGTGCTGGGAAGGGGCCATGAGACCATATCTCAAGGCCTGGCCTGATGTCAGTACCTTCCTATCTGTGTGTTTTAGGAACAGACAGCACAGCATGACCCGTCTGGCCGAAGCGCCAGATATGTAGCCCAGCACAATATGTTCCACTTGTTTGTATCTTCCTCTATTTTTTTTCCCCTCAATGCTCTATAGTTTTCTGAGCATAGGTATTTACCTCCTTGGTTAAGTTTATTCCTGGGTATCTTATTTATTTTTTTGTTGCAATGGTAAATGGGATTGTTTAGTTTCTCTTTCCGAGAGTTCATTAGTGGTGTATAAAAATGCTATCAATTTCTGGATGTTAATTTGCCAAATTCATTTATTAAATCTAGTTTTTTTGTGGAGTCTTTTAGAGTTTTCTATGTACAATATCATGTCATCCATGAATAATGAGTTTTACTTCCTCCTTTCCAATCTGGATGCCTTTTATTTTTTCTTCTTGTCTGGTCGCTGTGACTAGGACTTCCAGCACTATGTTGAATAAGAGTTGTGAATGCTGACATTCCTGTTCTTAAGGGGAACGTTTTAGTTTTTGGTCATTGAGTATGATGTTGGCTGTAGGTGTGTCATATATGGCCTTTATTATGTGTAAGTATTATCCTTGTATTCTCACTTTGCTGAGAATTTTTATCAAAAATGGGTGCTGGATTTTGTCGAATGCCTTTTCTATATCTATTAGAGGCCTGATTCACGAAATTCGTGCAAGAGTAGGCTTTCCTTCCCTCCAGCTGCTGGCAGGCACCCGCGACCTAGGCTTTCCTCGCAGCCCTGGCTTCATCTAGAAGGTCATCTGGAAGGACGTCTGGCCTAATTAGCATATTACACTTTTATTATTATAGATATATTAATTTTGTTTCAATTTGTTTATATGATGTATCACATTTATTGATTTGTGAACATTGTGCCAGTCTTGCTTCCCTGGGATAAATTCCACTTGGTCATGGTGAATAATGTTTTTATATATTGCTGGATCCATTTTGCTCATATTTTGTTGATGATTTTGGCATCTATGTTCATCAGGGATATGAGCCTATAATTTTCTTTCTTTGTAGTATCTTTATCTGGTTTTGGAATGAGGAAATGCTGGCCTTTTAAAAAGAGCTTGGAAGTGTTCCTTCCTTTTGACTTTTTTCAGAACAGTTTGAGAATAGGTGTTAGTTCTTCTTTGAATGTTTGGAAAAATTCCCCTGTGAAGCCATCAGGTCGAGGACTTTGGTTTTTGGGAGGTTTTATTTTATTATTGCTTCCATTTCATTAGAGGTTATTGGTCTATTCAGGTTTTCAGATTCTTCCTGATGCAGTTTTGGAGGATTTTATATTTCTAGGAATTTGTTCATTTGTCCCAGGTGTAAGTGTGTTTGCCAGTAAAGAGCCTTTGTTTCTAAAAGTTATGGAGTATGTTTGCCAATGTAGGGAATGCTACTTGCTTACTTTTTAGCTTTTACTCCCTACCTTATCCCTCTAATATTTGGCAGTTCTTAATGAGTCACAGCAATATGTTTCTTTCCATAAATTCAATAAGACCAGTCTTCACTTTTAGTTTTATTAACCAAGACTGTGACTACAATGCCATGTCTAAGAAAGTCATGCATGGACGCTGGATATCACCAGAAAGCCTTCAGGAATTGAGATTGACTTCCAGAGCCAATTAAAGCCCACTGCAGAAATGGTCTGATATCTTGCTTGGTCACATGATTCATAGCAGTCTTTCCAGGTGAGAAATGATGGTTGCTTTCCTGAAAGATTGCAAGGAACGTACCTCACGACATTGTGGGAACCTGAAGGACTTGAGGAACTGACCCAAACCTACAGGTATTGTAGGCAGAGCCTGATGGCAATGCACTGCTCACTGAAACTCAATCTCAAGACTCCATGTAAAAATTCCAACAAAGCAAATTTGAAAGAGCCTGTGTAATATATTTAATCAGTTGCTATTTTTGTTCTGTTTATGCAAATATTCAGCCAAATTAAAATCGGACTACATACACACAAAAAGTCAACTTTTTAAACCAAGTTCTACATATGAAGAGCATGAAAGATGACACAGTCTCAACTATAAAGGCAGATGAGTTAAACTGCTCTATTCAGTTAATTTTAAAGCCCCTCTGACAAGTCAAAATTATTAATTTCATTTTCTTTTATCAATTACCACTACTACATATTAGCTGTTTTATTGGTTTTAACTCTCATATATACTGCAGTAAGTGCTTTTTTTTCCTGGAAATTAAACCAAATCTCAGTTTCTCTGTATTCCAGTTCTATCAAACCTATTATTTGCTGAGATATTCCAACTCACCAAAATCTTCTCAGAGGGGACTAAAATCACCTTTTAAACAGAGTTTAGCTACTGATTAAATTAATTATTGTTGAAATAAAAAACGAATTTCACTGTATACCCTTCAGATGCAGAGATATGGTAATAATTCTCAGCAATATCTAAATATTTAAGAAAATTATGTAACAACAACAAAAATCACTACTTTATTTCAGGACTGGCTTACACTAAACTTAGCTAGCAATTAGCTTTTTTTTCTCCCCATTTTTTTACTTGCTTTAGTGAAAATACATAGTAAATAGCACAACATATTTACAGAATTGTCCAATTTGCATATAATAAACACTGGGAATTACAGCAGGAATTAACGTAGCCAATCTCTTGATGCCTATAAATCACGTGCTCTTTCTCAAGATTGATATTTGTACACATACCATGCAAACAGATCCAAAAAGTTTTATGAAATGGTTTTGAACATTGGTAATCAAAGACCTAAATAATAATATATGTTGACATTGCCTAATATTTGACTTTTGAACAACATGGGTTTGAACTGAGCAGGTCCACTTATATGTGGGTTCTTTTCAACAAACACAAAGAGTCGGTTTTTAGTATCCCTGGGTTTTGCATCTGCAGATATAACAAACCGTAGATGGAAAACAGTGTTTTCCATCTGTGGTTGGGAATCTTCGGATGCAGAGGGCTGACTGTATGCATTGTTCCACACCATTTATATAAGGGACTTGAGCATCTGAGGATTTTGGTATCCTGGAACCAGCCCTCCTTTCATCCCCCCCAGAGATACCAAAGGATGACTAAGTTTTGGGAAGTCAAAAGTTATATTTGAATTTCCAAATGCATGGGGATTGGCACCCCTAATGTCTGTGTTGTTCACATGTCAACTGTACAAAATATAGATTTTATAAAACCAAAATACTCTAGAGGGAAAGTAAGCAGTACGCTTTTTAAAAAGATTAAAGAGATTAACATCCTAGATAATAAAAGGCTAATATGCAAATCTATCGAATGGCAAAATGATAGGTTGCTATGATGCGCACTGACCACCAGGGGGCAGACGCTCAATGCAGGAGCTGCCCCCTGGTGGTCATTGCACTCCCACAGGGGGACTGCCGCTCAGTCAGAAGCTGGGCTCAAGGCTAGCGAGTGCAGTGGTGGTGGCAGGAGCCTCTCCTGCCTCCACAGCAGCGCTAAGGATGTCCAACTGCCAGCTTAGGCCCGCTCCCCTAGGAGCTGTCAGTTGAACATCCCCTGAGGACTCCCGGACTGCGAGAGGGTGCAAGATGGGCTGAAGGACCCTCCTGAGTGCACGAATTTCATGCACTGGGCCTCTAGTAGTCAAATAAGATAACTTGTCACCATCCATATAACAGTATGTACTATTCATACACACACAAAAAGGTACCTGAATCAACATTTGTAACTATAGATGGTGCTTCAAGTGTTTGCTTCAAATTGGGCAAGATAGTTAGTCCTGATTCTTGATCTGTCTTTTTAGTCCTTGATAAGATGTTTCATCATTTATAGCATAAACTTTTTAGTTTTCTTTCTCAAAGTGGATATTAAACCTATATTCTTCAAAAGTACAGAAGTATGCTTAATAATGACTGGATGGCTTCCATTATTAACTGAACTTGTACATAAAGAACTCTCTTTCTGGGAGAAAATAGTACTTATTTCCAATCTACTTTCAGAGGCTTCAGTTCTTTTTAAAAGTTTGGATCAGTCATGTTATTTGAGAAAACTGCACTGGGTGTCTCTTCAGGTGATTCTCTTATCCTGAATTGAGACTTTTTGATACCCTGAAGAGGAGAAGCTATTAGGGAAGTTTCAGATACTGTGTGTTTTACCACAAGAGTGGAATCTTCATGCAATTCAGGACACTGCCCTTTATCTCTCTTACTTACCACTATTTCCTCCTTTAATACCTTCTGTCTTTGGTACATTTCAATTTGTGGCAAAGAATTTTCTAAAGTAATAAAGTTGGTACGTGATTTCTCTGTGCCTATGAGGTCTTTTTCAGAATTATTTTGGTCACAAGAAGAATTATGCAGTATTTTCTCCATCTGGGTTCCATTTATACCTGAGAGTTAGCTGAGGCCATTTGAAGGCTGGAGACTGTACAACTTCCTCAGAGATTCTGTCACTTCCATTCCTGTAGGGCTTCTAACTCATTATTTTTGCCTTAATTTCTATGATGACATTTTCCATACTCTTTTCAGCTACACCCAACCACTTGCATATCCTGCAAGAATGGTTTCTCTCAGCCTGGGCCTTTGTACAGACTGCTTCTTTATCTATTTCTCTTGACCTGAAACATCCTCTTTCAGGCTCCCATTTTGAAACTATGTCTTCCAGAAAACTTTAGTCATCCCTAAAGTGAGACTACTAGGTGTACCAGTTAATAATGCGGATTTTTTTCAATAGATGGAGTTACACATATGTTGATATATATGTGATTTGATATGTATGCTATTTTGTTGTATTGGCCACAA
>NW_005370366.1:3515698-3519714 GCF_000412655.1 Myotis brandtii
GTATACTTTGGGAAGCTTATGGTGAACATGCTCCATCTCAAGATACTTGTGAACGCTGGTTTAAATGCTTTAAAAGTGATAATTTTGATGTGAAAGACAAAGAATGTCCAGGTCAACTGAAAAAGTTTGAAGACCAACAACTACAAGCATTATTGGATGAAGATGCGTGTCAAACACAAAAACAACTTGCAGAAAGATTAAACGTTGCTCAGCAAACAATTTCTGATCATTTACAAGCAATAGGAAAGATTTTAAAGGAAGGAAAATGGGTGCCACATCAACTGAACAAGACAAATGGAAAACCAAAAAGTCATCAGTAAAATGTTGCTTCAATGGCATGAAAGAAAGTCTTTTTTGCATTGGATTGTGACTGGCGATGAAAAGTGGATTTATTTTGAGAATCCCAAATGCACAAAACCATGGGTTGATCCAGGTCAGCCATCAACATCGACTGCAAGGCCAAATCACTTCGGAAAGAAGACAATGCTCTGCATTTGGTGGGATCAGGAAGGTGTGGTGCATTATGAGCTTGTAAAACCAGGTGAAACCATTAATACTGATCGCTACCGACAACAAATAATCAATTTGAACCACATGAAACAAACAGAATGTTCCAGAAGACACAGAAAAGTAATTTTGCTTGATGATAACGCACCATCACACACTTCAAAACCAGTTAAAGACACGTTAAAAGATCTTGCCTGGGAAGTATTAACCCACCTGCTGTACTCATCAGACCTTGTTCCTTCAGATTACCACTTGTTCCGATTGATGGCACACACACTTTTTGAGCAGCACTTCAAAACATACGAACAAGTGGAAAATTGGGTCTCTGAATGGTTTGCCTCAAAACAAGAAAAGTTCTATTGGGATGGTATCCATAAATTACCTGAAAGATGGGGGAAATGTGTAGCTAGCGATGGACATTACTTTGAATGTTTCTCTTGAAATTATTGTGTTTTCTTTGATTACAAAGTCCGCCATTATTAACCGGTACACCTAGTGAGTGCCCGCCTATGTGTTCCCTGCAGAGTTTATCATACACTGTTCCTGTTTCCCCTGTTAGACTATGAGTTCCCTGAGGTAGAGATCTTGTCTTACTTATCACAGCATCCTTAGCAACCTCAACAATTGCCTGATATGTTGTAGTCACTACACCAATACTAGCTGAGTGAATTAGCAAGGATTAGAAAAGTGGGTTAAAGATAGCAACACATAATACTTCCATTTCTGTTGAACACATCTACTTTCTCAGACAATACTGCTCAGACAGGGTTTCTGAAGCTGTATATGATTCTATCAAATCCAATCTACAGACTTTTAATGTTCCTACTTTTTATATCACAAATTGGGCACTTGAAGCACTTATTACTCTTAAAAGTTGTTTTTAAAAATAGTTGCTTTAACTGATCCTACAATCTCTAACTTAGAGAAGCTGTGGGGAAAATAAGCCATATCAGTGTTAATAAACTAAGCAAAGACCAAACTGAAAACTATTTGTAGTAGTATACACAAAACATTGCACTATATTCTCATTTTTCAAGTAACAGGGAGTAGATATAATCACTAATAAGCCAAATGTGTAAGTTAAAAACCCCACTTCAACAAAATATCTGACCGTCTCCTCTTGTGAAACTTTTAAAGATGTTAAAAAGTAGCTAAACCGGTATTTTGAAATTTCACTTTTCCCATTCACTTTAAAAATATCCTAATCAGAAAAAAACCACACAAAAAAAACGGACTTAAAAATAAACCAAATAATGAGATACTACTACATACTTATTAGAATGAAAATAGAAAACCCAGACAACACCAAATGCCGGTGAGGATGTGGAGCAAGGGGAACTCTCATTCATTGCTGATGGAAACGCAAAATAGTACAGCCACTTTGGAAGAGTTTGCAGTTTCTTACAGAACTAAATATAATTCTAACATAGGATCCAGTTAATGGTGCCTCTAGGAAAATACCCAAATGAGTTGAAAACTTAGGTCCACACAAAAAACCTGCACATGAATGTTTATATCAGCTTTATTAATAATTGCCAAAACTTGCAAGTGACTAAGATGCCCTTCAATTGGTGAATGGATAAACAAACTGGTACAACCATACAAGAGAACATTATTCAGTAAAAAGAAATGAGCTATCAGGCCATGCAGACGTAGATACATCTTATATTGCCAAGTGAAAGAAGCCAATCTGAAAAGGCTACATACTATATGATCCCAACTATGCATATGATACTCTGGAAAAAGCGAAACCATAGACAGTAAGATTAGTGGTTGCCAAGGGTCCAGAGGGGTTGGGGGAGTGGGGTGGTGGTAAATTGGAGCACAGGGGATTTTTAGGGCCGTGAAACTACTCTGTATGATACTGTACTGGCATACACATGACATTCTACACTTGCAAAATTCATAGATCTGTACAACAAAACCCAACCGTAAAGAATAAAAGGAGAAAAATGAACCAGACAGAAACAAAATACGTACCAAAATAAGCATTTCTCAGATAACTTGGGAATCTCATAAATAAGCTGAGCAATGGTAAGATAAACTTGTATTTTATGCAAAAAGGACTGCTGAGACGCAGTTCCTCATGGAACTTCATGGGTAATTCTTTTTAAAAATAATACATTAGATGTCAGAATAAAGTAGGTTAAAAAACAGCTTAAGTCTTACATTTCAACACTGAATTTAAAGTAAACTTAAAAGAAAAATGTTTGAGACTAGTCAACTGAATTATTTATGCACTATAACCTTAAAAACATTAGCTCCGCTGCAGTGAGTCAAGTGACTATTAATTCATCTCTATCTTCCCCTGGTTAAGGATAGACCAATTCCAGATTACATGTAGGGAATAAATCACTGGCTCTAGGTGTATCTTTCAAGTTTTAGTAGATTCAGCATCAACTGGTTCAGGCTTTTCCTGACCACATTAAGACCTATGGCTGTTCCCTTCCTTATGCCCACAACATAGTACTGTGCACAAACACCAGTATATTTAGATATTTTCTCCCATACTAGACTGACTAAGGCCATTTTATAAAGGACCTTATAATCACAATAAGGACTCTGAATTTTATCATGAGGGCAAAAGGAAGGTAATCCAAAGTTTGAAGCAGGAAGTAGCATGATCAAATTTGCATGTGATTCTCTGTTTTACAACCTATCAAATTAATTCACTTTCTTTAGCCTGGAATTGGATGCCTGCCTCTAATCTGCTCTTTTCAGCCTTAGGCTGTTATTGGTCCCTGTCAGATTCAACACCCCAGGTGATCTGAATTATTTGCTATTCTCTTAACTGCATATTCTTCCTCAAGTTTTCCCCTCTGCTAAGAACACTATCACTCTGTTCCATTTTCAAGTTCCTGAATCTTACCTACCCTTCAAGGTTTAATTCAAATGAATCATTTCCTAATTCCCCCAATACTATTTATGCTCTTTCTTCTCAACTCTCATTGTACTTTTTGTACTTCTTTTGCCATGTACCACTTTCAACCTTAGACTATAATTTATCTGTTTTCTGTTAATTCCCTACTAGCAAATAATACTCTAAAGAAAGGAGAGGATATTACTTAAATATTTAAATGACCAATATTTGATTGATTGGAAATATCTGGCCACAGGCTGGGGAAACAGCTATCAAATTAAGAGATTTATGGTGAACTGATAAAAATAATCTTCTCTGTCCTCTGACAGCCTGCAGGAATATAGATTAATATAATTAACATCAAGTCCTAGATTTTTTCCCCCCATTTAAAAAAAATGTGTGTGTTTTTTTTTTAATTTCAGAGAGGAAGGGAGAGGGAGAGAAACATGAATGATGAGAAAGAATCATTGATTGGCTGCCTCCTGTATGCCTCCCACTGGGGATTGAGCCTGCAACCTGGGCATGTGACCTGATTGGGTGTGGGGTGTGGTTACGGTGTTTTGGCCAGGTTCAAGCCTCGGACTAATGAAAGGACAGGGTCCTCTCATTGACACATGCAAGTCCCAGCTGGAAGGGCAGGGCCCTCCCA
>NW_005370366.1:3519908-3523956 GCF_000412655.1 Myotis brandtii
TGTCTCCTCATCAGGGAGGCAGCGTCCCACCGAGACCCAGCTATTATTCTCTTGTCTGTCTTTCCTTAATCCTTTCACCCCCCCACTCGGGATCACCCTTGGTCGTGCTGGCGTGGCACACAGGTTTCCATGTTTCTACATGGACAAGAGAAAAGGTTCTGGGCAGGCAACATAGACTCGGAGGTGAGTTATGATGAGACACATTGATTTCTTAGTCATTTCTTAGCAGAGGATGGACAGCACCTCCCTGTGTTAACAAGGTCACCCTGGGATTTCTGACAGAACATCCCATTCTAAGATGGGAACACAGAGGCTTTTCCTGGGGTGGGAGGGTCAGGATATGAGGACAAGTGGGGTGTTCAGGGCAGCACTGTTGACATGACAACAGGAGGGGATCACGTCCAGGTCCCACAGCAGTGAACAGTTGGATCGCCAGCCCTGATAACAGATCCCCCTCCTGGTATATTGTGCAGCCCAGGGAGGCCCCAGCTCCTGACCTGGAGGGGCCACAGGGATGTGGTCCTCGGGGCAGCAAATGGAAAAGCAAGAGACTTGGTACCTTGAGTCCCATGTCCTTTTGGGAAAAGCATCCCTACTAATCATGATGATGTGTAAGAGTGAGAGAAGGTGTGTAAGGATTGTCAGGCCAACATGGACACTTGGAGATGGGCATTAAAAAGGGAAAATCTGTAGAAACATGCGAAAATACTCTTGCCTGAACATGATGGGAAATGGTACAAAGTCTCTCTTCTGATATTCCTAAAACTTTGTGGGCAGTGACTTTGCATCTCATTTGAAAGGTGCTGGACAGTGAGAGTGGGTTGTGGGGAGGATAAGGACCCCAGATTCCTTTGGAAATTGGACTCTAGGAGGGACCTAGGGGAGTAGCAGGGCAGCTTCTGGAACCCAAGGCTCCCTTTGACTACATAGGACCCTGGAGTCTGGGCCACCTCAGCACCTGCACTCACCCTGCGGCCGTGTTGCACGCTGGAGGATGTATGGGGCACGGAGTTGAGGACAACATCAGTCAGCTCCTCTCTGTTCTCCTGTGCGGAGCTCAGGACTGGGAACTGTAAAGACAGTTCCCAGTCAATAGGAGGAAAGCCTCAGAGCCCTGTTTTGCTGGTTCTCTACCCATGTAATCCTCCACTCCAGACACACACACATAGTGTAGGTTGTAAGCTTGAACCTATCAGACACAGACTAATTAAAAGCTGAGGAAAAGCTGTGACAGCCTGAGGGCTAGTATTCCCATCGGCAGAGATAAGGGACCCCTCTGGAACCCCATCTCCACCTGCCTGCCCTGTCCTGGGGTCTGATCACAGCAGGACCTCTAGGTGATCCACTGCCCCGAAAGCTGTTCCTGCCCCAGGGTTCTCCCTTCAGGTCCCTCTTTCCAACACATGAAGGGGAGGGGATGTGGGCTGCACAGGGATGGCCCACAGAGGTGGCCTGGCCTGAATGGGTCTGACCCAGGGCACCTTGTGTTACCTGAGGCCAAATTCTAGAAAGTGGACAGATACGTCGGGGACGAGGGTTGAACCAATGTCTGCACCGTCTGAAAAAGCTCTCACTGCAGGGTTTCCGGAAGCAAGAGCACCAATCACTGGGAACACAGCAAGAGAACATCTTGCACTGGCAAATGCCTCTTGGCAAGTGAGCTGCCTATTGGGCTAAAATTAGTTGCCTGGTTGTCCCGACCTGCGGGACGACAACGGGGGAACGCAGAGACACCCTGGGAGAATGAGACAAACAAGGGACACGAAAGAATGGAGGCAAGACAGTGTTCTGATCAAGCCTCAACTTTATTTTTACAGCGTGTAGAATTTATATTGTCCTAGAGTGGCACCAGCACACCCCTCTGCCCAGCCCCCTAGAAGCTCTGGGTGCAGCCAGGGTCCCGGACTTGAGGAAACCGACCTGGGTGCAGACTCAATCCCTCATTCTTACCTCTTCTTGATCCTGGATAAGTCATTGTGCCTGGCAGGGCCCATCTCTGTCCTGCCTGCACAATGGGTTATGGAGCAAGTGCTTCTTATGGCTGTTCAGGCTCCTGTAGGGGAGGAGCTATAAAGTAGGAGGAGAACTGTCACATGTAGGTAGGAAGCAGACACACAGACACACAGAGTTTAAAAAACCTCTTTTTCCTTCCTGTTGTCACCTCCTCTGTGTCTGCTTTTTTGAAAATCCCACCCAAGGTCATCACATCTAGATTCCGTGTGTGTGTGTGTGTGTGTGTGTGTGTGTGTGTGTGTGTGTTCATGCCAGTGCTTCCTTTCTGGCCCCCACATAGGGAGGAGCAGGCAAGAGCTGCCCAGTATGTCAGGATTTCTTATTTCCAGACTGACTCTGTGGGGGAGGTGGGAGCCTTGGCCTGGAAGGTCTGAACATTCTTGAAGTTTGGACTCTGAATGTCAAGTACCCTGGCCAATCCCTGCCTGACTACGGGCTTCAGATTCCCAATTATCCAATGAGGGTGTGATCCACGTCTACGTAAGCATGAACTGAGCATAAGGGGGCCCGGCTTTCTCCACTGCGGGTGGGTTGTGGACAGAGGTGCACCTTTGTGATTACAGATCTGGGCGCCTTTTCAGACAAATACTGTTTAGGCTGCCAAGTGCTCACCGTCTCCCCCATGCCATCTCCATGTCTGTACATGATTCCACCGGCACAGCCTTTTCCAGAGCCCCTGAGGAAACCTGGGGGCACTAGGACCCCCCTTTGAGGACACAGCTGGGTTTAAATCAGGCTCTGCATTCTGACCATCTGTGATCCTGGGCAAGGCATGGACCTCTCGGGTCACCGGTTCCCTCCTCAGTGACTCCCCATGGTCTTCACCTTTCTCGTGTGGTGTGAATGTGTGCCCTCCCCTTAAATGTGGATGTTCGTAGTGACTCCATAGAAGATGGCAAAGGGATCCAACACGACCTCCATGATTTGGTTCTAAAAGTCAGTGCCTGGCCCGGCCAGAGTGGTTGAGCATCATCCTGTGCATTAAAGGATTGCTGTTCAGTTCCTGGTCAGGGCACATACCTAGGTTGTGGGTTTGATTCTGAGTCGGGGTGCATACAGGAGGCAACCAATTGATGCTTCTCTCTCACACTTTTGGTTCTCTCTCACTCTCTCTCTCTCATCAATTTTTTAGAAAAAAAATTAACAATTTTAAAGCAAATCCATTTTTTTAAATCTTCATTGTTGAAAGTGTTACATATGTCCCCTTTTACCCCCATTGACCACTTCTAGCCGATCCCTGCCCCCCACCCCAGGCCTTCACCACCCTATTGTCTGTGTCCCTGAGTTATGCATATATGCATACAAGTTCTTTAGTTGATGTATTCCCAACCTGAAAAGTTTTTGTAAAATTTGGTGCCTACCCTCTTGCTCACTCTGATATGTTTTCTCTCTCTCTATCTCTCTCTCTCTCTCTCTCTCTCGGAATAAGCCTCTGTGCTGTGAGTGGCTATCTGGAGAGACCCACATGGCCTAGCACTGAATGAGACCAAGAGATAGAGAGAAAGTCAAGCCTTCCATCCAAACTGAATCCCAAAGACCCCCGAGTGAGCTCAGACCCTCAGTGACAGATCCTGCCTCAGGTGAGACCACAGTAGTCCCAGCTGAGCCATGCAGGATTTCTGGACACAGATGTGTGAGGTAATAAGTGTGTGTTGGTTAAGTCTGTAGTGTGGGGTAACTCTCAGCAATAGATCACTAGCACAGTCGTCCCTCACCAGGCCCTGGGCCTGCCCTCCTATCTCCCTCGTTTTTTTCCTCCCAGTTCCCTCCAGCCTCCGCCCCTCATTTCTAACACCCTCTGCCTCCAGTTTAGAGGATGGCTGTGAAACTTAGGAAAGGACCCTGCAAAGTAGAGCCAAACTGAAAAGTGTAATTTGAAATAGGAAACAGCTTCTGTTGAGAACACAGTTCTGAGCTTCCAAGGTAAGGAGACGCTCCACGCAAGGCAGGCGTATGCCCCTCCAGGCCCATTGCTAGTGCTCGCAAGTGCACTGCCCTCACCATGGGCCTCTAAGGTAGACCTGCCCCCCTGATT
>NW_005370366.1:3524915-3526931 GCF_000412655.1 Myotis brandtii
AGTCCCATTGTCCTGGGCCTCAAGAACATCACATCCTTAGAGCAGATGGCTCCTGAGAGACTAATTCTTCCCAATCTATGACTCATAGTAACATGATGCAGGCCCAGAAGAAACAGACTTGTTCAAGGCTCTGAAGGATTGTAGAGTTAAATTTTATAGAATCTAAATTAAATTTATGTTTAAGAGTATTTCATTACATTTTCTTTAATTAGACTGTATGTTACTAAATAGTATAAGAAACATACAGTAAAGTTATAAACATATATATGATAAACACAAATATTTTAAAACTTCACATAAAGGAGGGAAAGGAGCCCCATCTGCTGTGGCAGCTGATATACGTGGTGGCCCAGGATCTAGGACCACAGGTTCTGAAGGAGCTGAGGCGAGTGGCTCGCAAGCTGCAGGTGGTTCCACATCTGGAAGTTCAGTGACAGCTGTGCCTGGAGTCTACTCTGGCTCTGGAGCGGGCACCAGAGTTGGTGTTGCCTCTTTACGTGTTTCTGGATCTTGCTCTGGAGCTGCTTCTGTAGATCCAGGAAGAGAACATGTTAACACCATGACTGCCTTTTGTGTGCATTCCAAGGAAGGAACCTCCCATCTCCATCACTGACGTCCCAGTTCAAGCCCCCACCCCAGGAAGTCCTCCAGACTGCAGGCCCTGGGCACTGACCTGAGCGGCACTGTGCTCCGGCCTTAGCCCAGCCTCTGGGAGCTCTTCTCTGTGTGGTCCAGCCACATCCCCTGCCCACTCACCCACCCCACCCAATCCACATGCACAGCTGACTCCTGCCCTTTTTTCTAGCAGAAGCCCTCAGACCACTGCCCTCTTGCAGAAATCTCACAAGGAGTGGGATCCAGGATGTTGCCAGCTTCTCCAATTCACAGTCCCCATACTCCCCTTAAGGCTCTGATCCAAAGCACATTCACTTTTTCTGCTGGTCCAGAGATCCACTTTCTGCTTAACAATGCGTGTAGATCAGCGATACTTTGAGGAAGAAGTCACATCGACTGTCCTGTGGCTGCTCCTGCCTGTGCAGCCCAGTGTGACTGAATCACCCCTGACTAGAAGGAAGCGCTGGAGTGCAGTCCTGGGGTCAGGGCCTTTGCTGAATGAATGAGCCCAAACCAGCCTCATCTCAGATAGTTGGGTGAGCCTGGGATCCCCCTGCTCACCCCTGTGATTTCTAATCTGGCTTCACCCAGGACAGGAACCCCTAATGGAATCTCCAACGTCTTTATCAAAATAGAAAATAGCTTAGCCTAAGTCCTGAGGAGAATCACAAATAAGGCAGAAGTTTCTTTAAAAGAAGAGAAAATGGCCAATTGGAACAACCACAGCTCCTCCAGCACACCTCTCCAGAGTCCAGGCTCCCAGAGGGCCTTTTCCCAGGAGGAACCCCCCTCCCGCCGCCCCAAGTTCCTACAATAACCCTATGAAGCTGGGACTTGGCTCTCCCCATGTTCAGAGAAACAAACACTCAGGGAGATGCAGTGACCTGGAGACTCACAGCAAGCAGGTGGCTGAGTGACCACTGTGCTGTGGAGGGGCAGGGCTCACCTGGTACGTGGTTGGTCCCACACACGTTGGTTAGTCCCAAATGTTCTGTATTAACACAGAAGGGTGGGTGCGGACCAAGGTGGGGACACTGCCCAGGAAGCTGGGCACCAAGGATTTGACCAGTTTGTCCAGTAACTATTCCTGGGAGGTCTGCACCGTACATGTCCATTTTTATTTTTATTTTTAAATTTTTTTTTTTGCCTTGTGAGGGTCAAGTTTATTTGGAAGCCTGAGTGAGTGGTGTTTGGGACAACATGGAGGCCCAGGGCTGAGCTGACAGGCCTCCATGTTGGGCTTAGGATGCCCCGAATGGGAGGTCATCTCTGAGTCTGGGCACAGGGTGGAGCCAGCTCCCTGGGAAGCAGAGTCCTGGCTCCAGGAAGGGCAGGTGGAGAAGGTGAGGACAGTTCTCCCTGGGTGGGTCAGGGTCCAGAAAAACAGACTTGCTCAAAGCT
>NW_005370366.1:3527899-3528583 GCF_000412655.1 Myotis brandtii
GGGAAGCTGCCTAGGAAGCTAGTCACCAAGGATATGACCAGTTTATCTAATCCATGTTCCTGGGGTGTTTGCACAGTACAGGTATATATCAATTTGCCTTCTGAGGGTCAAGTTTATTTGGAATCCAGAGTGGGTGGTGCTGGGGCCACTTGACTGGTTGGCAGCTGAGGCCCAGGGCTGGACTGACAGGCCTCCATGATAGGCTCAGGATGCCCCCAATGGGAGGCCAGCCCTTGGCCTCTGGCCACCCAGCTCTGAGTCTGGGCACAGGGTGGAGCCAGCTCCCTGGGAAGCAGAGTCCTGGCTCCAGGAAGGGCAGGTGGAGAAGGTGAGGACAGTTCTCCCTGGGTGGGTCAGGGTCCAGAAAAACAGACTTGCTCAAAGCTTTGAGGGTTTATAGGGTTAAATTTTATAGAATCTAAATTAAGATTATGTTTAAGAGTATTTCAGTAAATGTTCTCTACAGTACACTGTATGTTATTAAATATCATAAAATATAGTAAAATTATAAGCATATGTAACATGAAAAGAAAACTTCTAACACTGCATCTAAATGGGGGTAGGGGGGTGCCCTCTCTGCCGTGGCCGCTGACACGCGCTGTGGCCTAGGATCTGGCACCACAGGCCTTGCAGGAACTGGGGTGAGCTGCTCAAATGCTGCAGGTGGTTCTTCTGCCTCTTGAA